>NC_142463.1:8699585-8851100 GCF_049115385.1 Moschus berezovskii
CCCTTGTGATCAGTGGCCACTGGGGGCATTTAAGAAAGGTCCTTCTCACTGTCATTCCTTGTAGACTTTAAAAACCCAACAAAACAACCAAGGAAACAATGAGAAGGATGGAAATATTCCTCACCTGGAGACAGAGGATTTGATGACACAATATCAGTGCTCTTCCAGAACAGGAAGAATTTTATAGAACCTCAACTCTTGGGCTTGCCAAATACTTTAGGTAGAGGAACTTATTCTAACCTGCTTAGGTACATGCCTGCTACAAATAGGTCAAAGAGGGACTGCTCTAGGTGAAGCTGGGGTGGAAATTCTACCTGCTCAGCCCTTTGCAAAACAGCTGCGGGGAGAAGCCCATGGTCTCCAAGGAACCCACTTGGAAAGCTCATTCTTTTGCCCCTCTTCTCTCCTGTTGCACACATGAGAAGACTCACGCCTTAAGATGGGATTGGTGACCTCAGCCTCTACTTTGCCTGGAATCCTTTATATCTTTTTCTCTAGCCAAGACCCTTCTTCTCTGAGCTACAGATTGACGGAAGAGACAATTGTCTATCAGATAGTCTCCCAAACCCTGGCATCCCACACTACCTCAGAATCAATGTATCCCAAGCAAACTCCGTCCCCCATCTGCCTCTGTCAGGGACCATCTTGGTTAATATTGTCATTTATTTTACTCACTTACTCAAGCTAAAAACCTAAGATTGATCTCTGACTCATTCAGCTTCTTTCCCCCATCCCCTCTCACTCCCAAACCTGACACGTACTGAGTCCAGGGTGGTTGATCACAGAAGGATCTCTTCTGGTCTGTCTCCCCTTCTCCATCTCCACTGCTTCTGCCTAAACTATGGATCTCCATTGTCATCTTTTTAAAAAACAATTTTTTTTGGCCATGCCATGAGGCATGCAGGATCTTAGTTCCCCATTCAGGGTTCGAACTTGTTCCCCCTGCATTGGGAGCGCAGAGTCTTCACCACTGGACCACCAGGTGAATCCTTGTCAACTTCTCATCCTCCAAAAACTTGTATCTGTCTCCCAATATTTTCATTCTAGAGCAAAGATTTTTAAAAAATGAAAATGTGATCATGTCTCTGCTCTTGTTAAAACTTCTGATCACCTCTCACCACTTGGTAAAGAATTGACCTGCCAATGCAGGAGATGCAAGAGAAGTGGACTTGATCCCTGGGCCTGGAAGATCCCTAGAGTAGGATATGGCAACCCACTCCAGTAGTCTTGCCTGGAGAATCCCATGGACAGAGGAGCCTGGCGGGCTGCAGTCCATGGGGTCGTAAAGAGTCGGACACGACTGGGTGCTGAGCACGAGCACAAGCGCCACTCTGGGATGAAGCCCAGCTTCACGGCAGCTTTTGATGACATGATGTGACTGCCTACCTCACTTTCCAGCCTCACAACTCTAGCTTCCCGTCACAGCTCGTGACTGCAGACTTCACTCTAGGTCAGCAAATGTTTTCTGTAAAATGCCTCATCTCAGATGCAAACTACCTGACTCCGGCAGCACTCAAGCAGTCATAGAAAATTTGTCTATTAATGAGTGTAGCTGAGTTCCAATAACCTTTCATTTATGGACGCTAAAATTTGAATTTCATATAATTTTCATGTGTTATGAAATGTTCTTCAACTATTTAAAAATGTGGGAATTCCCCTGGTGGTCCAGTGGTTCAGACTCCATGCTTCCAATACAGGAAGTGTGGGTTTGATCGCTGGGTCAGGGAACTTAGATCCTGTGTGCCACGTGGTGTGGCCAGATTAAAAAGAAAAAAATTAAAAAGAAGTGTAAAACCCACTTTTACCTTGAAGACCACATGAAAACAAGCAGAGAGCTGAGTCTGGCCTGCAGGCTGCAGTTCGCGGACCTGTGCTGTAAACACAGATATCTGTGCTTCCGCAGACTTGGCACTTTCACACTGTCTTGCTTGAGCTCTACCTGGAAGGCTTCTTCCCACTGTCTGTCTGGCCTCTTTTTGAGACTCACACTTAAATCTGGCTTTCCTTAAGTGTCTCCGACAACATGAATTGCTCCTTTATCCACTCCCAGAACCTTTCATCAGGCCTCAGTTATAGCTCTTCTCATACGGCACAGAAGTTACAGGCTCATGTCTGCTCCTCTCTTTAACCTGCTCTCTTTGAGAGCAGAGACTGGTCTCGTCCTGTGGATCTTTCTGTGCTGTCTTGTGGCAGTGTCACGTGATAATGTCACAAGGGACACATTTCTGACAGTCACCACCTGACAGACACCATCTGACAGTCAGCTCCAGGCAGCACCAGCCTAGAACTCAGATCCTCTGCTACCACGTGGTTTTGGTTAGAATTGTGTGTGGCCACGAACAGCCCTAAATTCTGATGGGATAGAGACAAGAAGGGAATGTGCTGGGTTGTAGGTGAGTTACATTTATTTATTTTAAGTTTCTTGTTTGTTTCTCTGGGACAATACCTCCACTGATAACCAGAGTTGGGAATTACTGGGTCTGAAGTGCCCTTCATCCCTTGACATTCTAAGACCACAAAGCCGAGCACAGGTGGAGCTGGTCCAGTGCAGATGACTCCCTAGGCCCATTCTTCCGCCCTGTCCTGTGCCCTGGAGCTGGACCTCTGTGGACAGCCAGAGAACAAGGAAGCCTGCCAGTCCACTGGCCCGCCGCCTAGGGCACAGAGCGACCAGGGCAGGCCCTCTGTCCCCTTGCTCCTGGTTTCCCGTTGGGTTGGCAGATGGGAGGCACGGCAGATGTGACGGAGGGAAGGGCAAGCTCTGGTCAGTGACCCCGGGGCCCCTCCTGCACTGGTTACGGACTGCAGGTCCAGACGAGCTTGGCGGGCGTTCAAACCTGGGCTCCAGCACGCTGTGGCTGACCGAGGGCCACCGTGGGGCCCTCTCTTGGCTCTCAGTCCTCGTCCGTAAGATGGGCTAATGGTAGTACCTGCTTCATGCAGCTGCTGTTAGGACTGAATGAGCAAATACCTATTAAATGCCAAGTTCTTGAAACTCTGGTACACTTGTGCACACCAACGTGCAAATCCTGTTCCGGGCTGTGCTGTGGCAGGATAGGAGAGGACAGAGAGAGGATAAAAAAGCCTACTTTTGAGAAGTTCGTACCTAACACCATTTTTCAGATTGTGGGTTGCTCCTTGCTACAGACTTGTGAAATCGATTTAAAAGTTGCAACTAATACTAAAAATCGGAAAAGAAATTTTCATGGTGCATCATACTTACTAAGGGTAAATAGCACTTGGTGACATTTTCCTTTTAGGTCTATAGATATATATGTGTGTCGAGGTTGTAATGGAAAAAATGTATTTTTTTTATGGTGGGATGAGATTAACAAAACAAAGTTTAAAAGCTACCAGTCAAATAAGAAAAGTGAGGCAACCATAGCCCCATAGGATAAGGCCTTGTGATTTTGCAGAAAAACTCACATAGGCCTGTGAATGAATTTGAGCTTCATCACTGATATACTGAAAAAGCAGAGACATCACTCTGCCGACAAAGGTCTGTACAGTCAAAGCTATGGTTTTTTCAATAGTCATGTACGGATGAGAGAGCTGGACCATCATAAAGGCTGAGTGTCCAAGAAATGATGCTTTTGAACTGTGGTGCTGGAGAAGACTCTTGAGAGTCCCTTGAACAGCAAGGAGATCAAACCAGTCAATCCTAAAGGAAGTCAGTGCTGAATATTCATTGGAAGGACTGATGCTGAAGCTGAAGCTCCAATACTCTGGCCACCTGATGCAAAGAACCGACTCATTGCAAAAGACCCTGATGCTGGGAAAGGCTGAGGGCAGGAAGAGAAGGGGATGACAGAAGATGAGATGGTTGGATACTATCACTGACTCAATGGACATGAGTTTGAGCGAGCTCAGGGAGATGGAGAGGGACAGGGAAGACTGGCGTGCTGCGGTCCACGGGGTCACAGAGAGTCAGACAGGACTGAGAGGCCGAGCAGCAACAACTGAGGGTCTGTGTGCTTGGTGAGGTACACAAGCTCTCTGAGCCTCAGCTTCCTTCTGAGATACAGGGATTAAAAACACACTCATCACTGTGCTGAGGGGAGGATTAAAACTCACACAGTGCCCGGTGCAGGGCCTGGTACGTAGTACGCGCGCAATGGATGTGTGCTCGCGACCTTCTCGAGACTGCCTGGTCTGTGTTCTTGTTGCCTGTTGTCTGGCAGCAAACCCTAATCTATGACCACGACAAATGGGCCCTCAGAAACTTGACTTATATAAGAAGCACCTGGAGCCTCTTTAATCAGATGAAACAACAAGGTTCATTTCTGCTTTTCTGTTTTGGAAAATATGACAGAAAGAGCCAAAGAGGTGCTTCACTCCCACAAAGGCCCAACCTCAGGTGCAGGGAAAAAAAAAAAAAATGTCTGGAAGAAAGTTCTTGGAGCCAGGGTTTGTGAAGCTTGTCAAAGTTGGTTTCCTGTTTATTTTTTAAAAATAATTTCAAGGGAGTCCTGCTACCCAAGGCTAAGGATAAGGCTGTGCATAAAAGATTCAGATTCTAGAGGTAATGTTTCTGCTCCCAATGCTGATTTTATCTCAGTTCCCAGCCTGAAAGCCTGGCCCTGGTGGCCCCCGCTCGGCCGGTGCCACGCCTGGGGTGGGCAGGGTGCTCAGTGTTCAGGTGAAGCCTCAGAGCCTCCGAGGTGGGGCATGGAAAGACAGGCTGCCCTGTTCCTCCCCAGGAGTCGGGGCTCCCTCCTAACGGTGGTGTGGCCTTGATCACACACAGGCCTCTTCCATCAGGCCTGTGTCCTATGCACGCTGATTGATCCACATGCTCTCTCACTCCCAGTACAGCCCACTCTTTATCCCCAGGCCTCTTACAGGGCCTCTGCTTAATAGGTGGGCAATACAAATTCACATCGAATCAATCAGAACCAACTTCCATTTGTAATTGGTGATTGCTGTTGTTTAGTCACTACGTTGTGTCTGACTCTGTTGAGACCCCTTGGACTGTAGCCCACCAGGCTCCTCTGTCCATGGGATTTCCCAGGCAAGAATGCTGGAGTGGGTTGCCATTTCCCCCTTCAGGGGATCTTCCCCACCCAGGGATAGAACCTGCGTCTCCTACGTTGGCAGGCGGATTCGTTACCACTGAGCCACCAGTGTGTGTGTGCATGCTAAGCCGCTTTGGTAGCATCCCACTGTTTGCCACCCTATGTTTCTCTGACCATGAGATTATCCAGGCAAGAATACTGGAGTGGGTTGCCATGCCCTCCTCCAGGGGGTCTTCCGGACCCAGGGATCGAACTCAAGTCTGGGAAGCCCATAACTGGTGACAGCAATGGGTTAATGAGCAAGTTTGAAACCAACCCCTGCTGTTTGTCTCCATGGAGAAAGGTTGGATGTCTCCATGTCTCAAGGTTGAAAAAGAAGGTTGTTATCTATACCTACCATCCACCGGACTTTGGGATCTCCTCCAGGTGTGGAGGACTCCCTGCCTTAGGATTAATGCGCTCCTTTTTATAGGCAACTCTTCTCTCGGAGTTAGGAAATTCATCACGGATGGAGCAGAAATCTGCTTACCTGCAGTTTCCACCTGCCATTTTTGGTCTGATCTCTTGCCCCCAGACAGCTCTTCCCAGATTTGAGCATTTTAGCTGGAGAGCTCCCTAAAGTTTCGCCTGTCATTTGTCAAACATTTGTGTTCTACATGAAATGAATGAGAGGTAAGATATGGGCAGCTCTCCTACTTTACCTTGGGGTAGGCTAAACTCTGCCAGTAGGAGGGTGGGCTCTGGATTCGGGGTAGAGGAGTTCAGATAGCCTTGGGAAACTGGTTTAATTTCTCTGAGCCTCAGCTTCCTTGTCCATCAAATGGAGATGGTGACAGTATTTGCTTCACAGGGTAATGACGAAGATTAAGGGAGACGATGCTGACCAAGTGCCAAGCACAGTGCCTGGCTCTCAGGAGGCCCCTGGTATAAACTATTAAGATTCCACTGGTCTGAAGAGGGGCAGCTCAGGGCACACAGTTCTACACAATTCGAGAAGTGTCCTCGCATGGGCAACAGACCACAACGGCAGGTGCAGAGACGCTGAAATGCAGACCTCTGGGTCTGCAAATAAGAGCAGGACAACAGAGGCAAGTACACCCAGTCTGGGGACACCTCTGCCGCCCAGCCCTACCTACCTTGGTACTGGGCGCTGAAGCCACGCTGGCGGTGGTTGCCATCCGACGTGAAGTGCAGCCGTAGCCAGTTCTTGCTGCTGATGACGGGGGCTGGGAGGCTGGCTCCAGTGAACCTGTGGGGACAGGAAGCAGGGGAAGGGGAGGTGAGGGACCACAGCTGGTTGAGACTGGGCACCCGGGAGTCTCTCCATTGCCCACGCGTGCTGGGGCCTCTGCCCCGGCAGAAGGGAGGGCCACACTGCCCCAGCCGCCCTCCAGCAAGGAGCCTGGGACCTGGGTGGCTTGAGCTGGCTCCCCCAGGGGCTCTTTCCACTGCTGAGAGACCGAGCATGTGTGCTTTGTTGTTTAGTTGTGTCTGACTCTTTGGGACCCCATGGACTGTAGCCCACCAGGCCCTCTGTCGATGGGATTTCCCAGGCAAGAATACTGGAGTGGGTAACCATTCCCTTCTCCAGGGGATCTTCCCAAGCCAGGGATCAAATCCGGTCTCCTGTCTCGCAGGCGGATTCTTTACCACCTGAGCCACCAGGGAGATGCCGAGAGGAGGGTCCATGCTTCAGGTCAGGAGCAAGAGGACTAGTTCTCCCAGCGAGGTCTGGCCATCCCGGAGAGAGACCCAGCCCTCCCAGCAGATGTCCACACACCCACCTCCAGCAGCGCTCCAGATGCCCCACAAAGATCCAGCCCCCGGAGAGAAGACCAGCCCCAGCTCTCCAGCTGAGGTTCAGCCCCTGCCCCCCACCCCCTGCACTCAGGGTCAGAGGTTCAGCCATCCGAAGCAAGCCCCTCGGGACCTCAGAGAAGTCAGGAGAAAGGCCTTGGGCAGCCACTTTGTTCAGTGCGCCCTTCCCAGGTGTGAGAGCCCATTTTGGGGTCACTCACTAGGCCCTGGGTCTCCTCTACCTCCTGCCCCATCCCTGCTGCCTCCACAAGAGGCCTCCCCCCTGCCCCTTGCCACTCCTCCTGCTTCCAGGCTGCCTCTCCTCCCTTAACTTAGCCTCCTCCAAGTTCTAGCCAGTTCGTCTCAGTGGGTCGACACCAGCATATGCCCGCCTGCCACCGGTCACTGCCCTAGCCTTCTGACCAGCTGCATCCTGGGCCAGCTTTTACATCAATAAGATCTTTCCTCCTAGAGTCGCTCAGAGCTCAAGAACCTTCTGTGGCTCCCCAGTGTCCACACAAGCCTGGCCTTCCAAACTTCCTATCCTGTCTCCTTCTTAAAGGGCTTCCGCTCACCACAGGAGGGTCCTCTCCCCTTGTCACACTCAGGCTAAGCCCCCAGTGCCCCGTCTCTCTCTGCTCATTCCCCGCCCCCCACTCCCCGCACCCTGGGAGCACCCGCTTCTCTCCTGAACCTCACAGCCTCCAGCAGCCAAGAACCAGTGTCTTCCTGCTCCTCGTCCCTGTGTCTGAATCAGGGACCAAATCTCCTGAGGCATCCCCTTTGGTACCATCCCTCCTACCCTGCTCGAACACCCTGATCACACCTAAGCATTCCAAGCTTTCTCCTTTCCCACGTCTTTGCCCTTTTAATGTTATTATTTATTTGGCTGTGTCGAGTCTCAGCTGCAGCATGCAGGACCTTCACTGAGTCATATGGGAACTTTCCTTGTGGCAAGTGTGGGTTTAGAGTTGCCCCGTGGCATGTGGGATCTTAGTTCCCCGATCAGGGAGGAACCCGCGTCCCCTACACTGGAAGGTAGATTCTTAACCAGTGGACCGCAGGCAATTCCCACCCCTTTGCCTTTTCTGCCTGGAATATACCCATGAGTAACCCTCTCCCCTGCACCAGCTGAGACGACTTTGGGACACCCTCAAATACCATGTCCCCACCCGGGAAGGTCTTTCCTCCTCTCCTGGGCTCTGAAACCACACAGATTCGGGTTCAGGTCCAGGCGTCTCCACTTCCAATCAGTGTGACTGTTTACTCCATCTTTCTGAAGAGGGAGTGATAACAGCAGCCTGGAGCGTCCATGGGAACGAGTGAGGGGACTTCTGGGCACAGGACCTAGCCTAGTATGTGGCGTGTATTAACTCAATCAACATAGTTCCCTTCCCCTCCTCTGTGACGCCACAGCAAGTTACTCAGATTGTAATTCATTTATTCAGGTGCGCGTCTCCCTAAGATGATGCCTCCAAGAGGGCAGTGCAGACAGCTGGCGGGCTGCGGGGAAGCTGGGGCTCTGGAGGGATCAGCTGTGTTACTTATGAAAATTACTTACATTCTCTGTGACTTTATCTGAAAAATGAGGATAATAATCCCTCCCTGAATGGGTTGCAAGGACTGAATGGGATAATACACAAAAAAGACTTCAGCACCATCTCTAGCAAATAGGAAGCTCTCGGTAAGTGGCAGCTGCTGTTTTATTTTCCATCATCTTTATTCTTCATCTTTGTACTGAGCACCTAACACAATGCTTGACACAAGCAGGTGTGTCAGGATTCCAGCAGAAAACAGGTGGCTCAGTCATCTGAGAATAATTCTGGGTGAATGAATGGTCTCTTCACCATCAAGGATGGGGCAGTATTCTGAGGCTGGTAACAAGGGTATGGCTAACCCCTCACAGACCTGGAAAGAGATGGTGAGCCCTGAAGCTTAGAAAGGACCCAGATCTTTGGTCAGCTGGGACTGCAGCCAGTTTGCACAGATTCCTACCAGGACGGAGCAAGGAATGAACGCCCGGAACTCACTCTCCTGCCTCCCCTCCTCCCATCTACTGCTGATGCTTCTGTTGATCTAGCCCAATTGGAAGCCAGAGGGCAAGAAGAATACTGGTGCAGTCTGACAAGTAAGTCTTCCTAAGCATGGAACAGGGTAGAAAAGGGAGGGGAGATGATCTGGAGGCGCGAAAGGGAGACAGCTCCAGCATAGTGTGTCTCCATAAATGCGTGTCAGACAAAGGAACTAACCAAGGAGCCGCTCACCCTGAAAAACTGAGTTTTTACCATAATGAAAATGCTGACACACACCAAACTCCAGGAATATCACCCATACTGCTATAGTAAGAGCTATAACAGAAACCAATTACTATATTTTACCAGATCCCATTTAAAATTGTTTATTACAGGCAGAGTCATTTAAGTTTTCTAAGGAGCCACAAACAGTATTGTGGGTTTTTTCTTCCCCAGGCCAAATTCAATTCTATCTCAATGACAAAGCTTGGAGGCTATTTACATAAGGAAGTAGAAATAGGGAGAATTTACCTGAATAATTCAGAACCAAAGGCTGTTTATTGCAAAATGGGATGAGGGGAGAGTGCTGGGGTCCCAAGAGCGGGATGAGAGTAATGATCTGGGTTGTAACTGGAATTCAGGAAGTCAGCGACTCTTCTCCAGCCCTGGGGTCAACTCTGACCCCCAACTGTACAGACAGGAGGAGCCTGAGGGGATGTCAGCCCTCCCCATTTCTCCCACGCCTTCACCTGCTCCCAGGGATCTTATAACTGCTCATTCCCAAGGCTTCAACCTGGGGCCTGTGCATCTTTACTCTGTTCTGCTCCCGCCTCCTAGGACGTACAAGCACACTTGAGAGTTTTCTTGGTATCTATCAGAGAATTAGGGACTTAAATGCTGGAATCATCACATTAAACTTCGCCACTGCGATAGCGTCACGCCTTACTCAAAACTCTAATGAAAAAGAACTACTAACATTTACAACATGAAAGATGCTCAAAAGCATTATGCTGAATGATAGAAGAGTATATACGGTATGATTCTGTTTATATGAAACTCTGGAAAAGACGAATCAACAGTGAGAGAAAGCACATCAGTGGGTGCCTGAGTTGGCGGTGACAGGGACAGGGAGGATTGCCTGGGAAGGAATACAGAGAACATTCTGGGGTGCTGGAAATGGTCTTATATATAGGATGGTCTTGTCTTATATAATAAGATACGGTTTTATATAATAAGACATGGTCTAACTTCAAACTCAACATTCAGAAAATGAAGATCATGGCATCCAGTCCCATGACTTCATGGCAAATAGATGGGGAAACAATGGAAATAGTGTCAGACTTTATTTTCTTGGGCTCCAACATTACTGCAGATGGTGACTGCAGCCATGAAATTAAAAGACGCTTGCTCCTTGGAAGAAAAGCGATGACATCACCAACTCAATGGACATGAGTTTGAGTGAACTCCAGGAGCTGGTGATGGACAGGGAGGCCTGGCGTGCTGTGATTCATGGGGTTGCAAAGAGTCGGACACGACTGAGCGACTGAACTGAACTGAATCTAGACAGCATATTGAAAAGTAGAGATGTTACCACACCAAGAAAGGTTCACACAGTCAAAGTTATGGTTTTTCCAGTAGTCATGTATGGATGTGAGAGTTGGACCATAAAGAAGGCTGAGCTTCAAAGAATTGATGTTTTTGAACTGTGGTGTTGGAGAAGACTCTAAAGAGTCCCTTGGACTGCAGGGAGATCAAACCAGTCAATCCTAAAGGAAATCAACCCTGAATATTCATTGGAAGGACTGATGTTGAAGCTGAAACTCCAATATTTGACCACCTGATGCGAAGAGCCAACTCACTGGAAAAGACCCTGATGCTGGGAAAGATTGAAGGCAGGAGCGGAAGGGGACGACAGAGGATGAGATGGTTGGATGGCATCACCGACTCAATGGACATGAGTTTGAGCAAGCTCCGGGAGATGGTGCTGGACAGGGGTAGCTTGGTGTGCTGCAGACTGTGGTGTCGTAAAGAGTCAGACATGACTGAGTGACCGGACAACAATTTTTAATATAAATTACACATTTTTTGTTGTTCTTCGATAACCAACTTGTGTCCAACTTGCAACCCCATGGATTGCAGCACGCCAGGCATCCCTATGCATGTATTAATTATGCATTAATAGAGTTAACTAGGGCTTTCCTGGTCGCTCAGATGGTAAAGAACCTGCCTGCCAATGCAGGAGGTATTAAAGATGTGGGTTCTTTCCCTGGGTCAGGAAGATCCCCTGGAGAAAGAAATGGCTACCCACTCCAGTATTCTTGCCTGGAGAATTCCATGGACAGAGGATCCTTGTGGGCTACAGCCCATGGGGTCACAAAGAGTTGTACATGACTGAGCGACTCACACTTTTGCTTTCAGAGTTAATTAAAATCAAACCTTCAATGGCTCTAATTCTTAGAGCCAAAGACTTCACCAGAGTCTACAAGTCTTAAAAAAGTCAGTGTGTCTTCACCTCTCTTTTCCTTGTTCCTTAGTCCTTATAAAAGCCAGTGTGTCTCCTCTTTTCCTTACTGTTTATGCTCCAGCCACAAGGGTCTCCAGGCTGTTCAAAACTGGCCACACCCACTCCTGCCTCAGGGCCTTTGCACGTGATGGTTTCTCTGCCTGCTAACTGGCTCTTCTCCCAGACTGCCATCTGGTTCACCCTCTCACTTCCTCAAAGTCTTGTATCAAATGTCACCTTCCCAGTGACGTCTTCTTGGCCTGCCTTCCTTCTCTGAGTACGTCACACAGACATATGTAGACACACAGACAGATGCAGACACACACACACACACCCCTCATTGTGCACTCAAACAGAAGACCTTATGTGCACTGCTTTTTTTGTGCCTCTCTGCCTTTGTACAGGTGGCATGGTGGTAAAGAATCCACCTGCCCATGCAGGAGATGTGGGCTTGATCTCTGGGTCAGGAAGAGCCTCTGGAGAAAGAAATGGTAACCCACTCCAGTATTCTTGCCTGGAAAATTCGGGACAGAGGAGCCTGATGGGCTCCAGTCCATGGAGCTGCAGAGAGCTGGACATGACTGAGTGCACATGCACGGACGCAAGCCTTTGTACCTGCTGCCGTCTATGCCCTTTCCCATTGCACCCCCTGGCTGCACAGAGACGATAAGAAACTTGCGCAAGTTCACACAGCTAGGAAGCAGCAGAAGTGGGATTCAAACTCATCTCAGATAGAGCCTCTGTACTCAGGGAAGGCAGTGGCACTGCTGAAGCTGAATTCCATTCTGTTCCTTTACTTTCCCTCCCTCCTCCCCCCAGGATCCTTTTTAATTTTGCTCCCCGTTAGAATCATAATTAAAGGAGAAAAACACAAAGAGAGATTCCCCCCTTCAAATCTTTCTGTCCACATTAACTTCACTATGGGGGGTTTGGGGAATTCCAAGTTCACCCAGTAAATTGCTACCATAGTACAACATAAAATGTATTTAAGCAATTACGCTCAATTTTTTTTTTTCCTTTTTGGTAAATTGACTTCCGTTAAATGGGGCTTCATTATTAATGGTATCTGGCTTGGGGAGAATAAAAAAAAAATCACTCCCTCTAATGCATGTAGTTGATTACGGAAAAAGTGGCTTTGAGTTCCTCAGCAGAAAGCTCTAAGCTGTGCTTCTGGTAATAGAGCTCAGAGCAAACTGCGTGGAAAGCATTTCCCAAGAAGCTTCTCATACAGTCCGCATGTGGGGTGCTGAGAGACACGCCCCACAAGATGACAACAGTAATCTGCAAGGAACTGCTGCCTAATTTTAAACTGAGAGGGAGGAAGACGCGGAGGGCTTGGTTTGAATCTCAGCATCCCTGAACACGGACAGCTTCAGGGGAACATTCATTCATTGATTTGCTCACCAAGCACACACTGTGGACAAGGCACGTGCTTGCCGGTGGGTTCCCTAGATACAGAAGTTCCTGCAAAGCCTAGTATCTACAAGGTCTGGCTTCACCAGCTCCTTCTCTGTGCAGCCTCTGCTCCTCGGTCAATAGTCTCTGGCTTCTGTGCTCCCAGCGCACCGTCTGTGGGCTTTATCTCTTAACCAGCTATGTGCACGGCCTGGATCTGATTCAGGCTTGAAGAATCTTTCCAGGTCAAGCATAAACCACCCTTCTACTGCTCAGGCTGAGCAGGGAGAATGTGACATATTGGATGTGCTCGCCACCCCACTCCTAAGCCTTCTACCCTTCCCACCTGCTGTCTGCTCCCCTGGGGGATGGAGAGAACACCATGATGCAACCAGGGAAGCCCTTGTGCAAACGTCCTGGTGGCGGTGGCAAAGGGCACCAAGGCCCTTGTTGGAGGCTGATTCCCACTCCTCGGCCCGAGCTCCCTCTCACCCTTGAAGCGAGCCTTTACTGACTCAGCCCTGACATCCAGTCTCATCACAAATGATTTCCATATCAGTTTTTCTTTAGCCAAAAGCCTAGGACTGTTGCTGTATTGAGAAAAAAACCTTTTCCCAAGACAAATCCACGATGTTACTTATTTTCCAGGAACTGGGTGAATGCCTGGGGTGAGTACAAGTCCCTTTGGCTGCTGGAGTCCCCCAGCCTCTAGACTTATCTTTGGACAGAGGCCGCTTGGCTTCCCCAGGCTCTGCTTCCCAGCAGTGCCTGTCCCACCGCAGGTGCCCAGGCAGTTCTGAGAGGCCTGAGGTACCCTATGAAGATTCAACTCCTGGCTACCTAACTATATGTTTGGGGGCCGTTTACTGTGCTCGGAACAAACCAAAGCTTCCCCTCCCCCATCACTCCTGCTCCTCACTGTTTCCTCTTCTGGTGGGCCCCACCCCACTCCCAGTCACCATGCCCCGGCACCATCCTAACTCCTTCCACTCCTTCGCTCCCATGGCCAACTGTGGCCACGTCTTCTCCCCCTTGTGACCGTATCATCCCTCACCCTCGCTACAGAGACAGCCTTCTGACGGGTGCTCTGCCTCCATCCATCGTCCATACTCTGTGAGGGCATCTGGTCAAGTCACTGCCTCACGGGAAACCCAAGGTCCACTCGCTCTAGGACAAGGGTCAGTCGCTCAGTCATGTCTGCCTCTTTGCAGTCCCATGGACTGCCACCTGCCAGGCTCCTCTGTCCATAGAATTCTCCAGACAAGAATACTGAAGTGGGTTGCCGTGCCCTTCTCCAGGGGCTCGTCTCAACCTAGGGATCAAACCCGGGTCTTCTGCATTGTGGGCAGATTCTTTACTGTCTGAGCCACCAGGGAAGCCCGGCTCCAGGATAAAGCCTAACCTTTTTTATGTCTTCCTTCTCCCTTTTGTGACACCTACTTTGAGCTCCAGACACTTTCCAGTCTCTATGTCTTTGCATTTGCTGTTCCCTCTGCCTAGAATGCTGTTCCCTGCTGCCCCATCTGACTACCTGGGAAAATATCACTCATCTCATAAACCTAACCAAATGCCTCCTTTGCTCTCCTCCCCCTCGCCCTGCCCCCATGGGAGCAGCAGTGCCTGCAGGTTTCCCTCTGCACCTGGGACACGCCCCAGTGTTGTACTGAGCACAGCAAAGAGTAATCATCTTTTGACTTGATGACCACTTTGCTCACTCAAAGGCGAGCTCCACAAGCACCAGAGCAGCATTTTCTGTCTCCATGTGTTTATTAGCAGCACAGCAGAGTGCCTAACACACAGAACAAATCAGTCCCCAAGAACCGGTTGATAAGCTACACTGACCTGTCTCTTTTGTCAGGAAAGTTTCACTGGGTCACAAGCACGCTCATTCATCTACATATTGTCTGCTTTCATATTACAAAGGCAGTGCTGAGTTGTTGTGACAGCAACTAGAAACCGCAATGCCAAAAATATTTATCTTGCCCTTTACAGAGTTTATGGACATTGACTGCAGAAGCCTTGCAAATGATGCAGTTGGTTTGTAAAAAATAATTTTGACGTGCATGCTAAGTCACTTGAGTTCAGTTCAGTTCAGTCGCTCAGTCGTGTCCGACTCTTTGCGACCCCATGAATCACAGCACGCCAGGCCTCCCTGTCCATCACCAACTCCCGGAGTTCACTCAAACTCATGTCCATCGAGTCGGTGATGCCATCCAGCCATTCTCTGTCGTCCCCATCTCCTCCCACCCCCAATCCCTCCTAGCATCAGGCTCTTTTCCAGTGAGTCAACTCGTTGCATGAGGTGGCCAAAGTATTGGAGTGTCAGCTTTAGCATCAGTCCTTCCAATGAACACCCAGGATTGATCTCCTCTAGAATGGACTGGTTGGATCTCCTTGCAGTCCAAGGGACTCTCAAGAGTCTTCTCCAGCACCACAGTTCAAAAGCATCAGTTCTTTGGCGATCAGCATTCTTCACAGTCTAACTCTCACATCCATACATGACCATTGGAAAAGCCATAGCCTTGACTAGACGGACCTTGGCTGGCACTTCAGTCGTGTCCAATTCTTTGCGACCCTATGAACTGTAGCCCATCAGCCTCCTCTGTCCATGGGGTTCTCCAGGCAAGAACACTGGACTGGGTTGCCATGCTCTCTTCCAGGGGATTTTCTCAACCCAGGGATCAAACCCACGTCTCCCGTGTCTCCTGCACCGGCAGTTGGGTTCTTTACCACTAGTGCCACCTGGGAAGTGGGGAATAATAAAAGCATACATTCATAGCTTAAACATTTCATTACAATATAAATATACTTGAAGGGACTTTTTTTTTTTTTTTGGCCAGTCCATGTAACGCCAGAGCAAGGTCTTTCCTTTGACCACAGTTTGTTCTCTGCATCGTCTGTCTGATGTAAACCCCACCCATAAGGCATCGCTCACTCTTTCCGGTTTTGCCACCGCTCATCCAGTCTACATATTTATGGGGCACCTGTGATGTGCCAGACATTGTGCTAAGGACTGGGAATGCAGCAGCGGGCAAGACAGGTCTGGTCCCCACCTTGATGGAAATTGGTTCAGCGGCGTGCTGTTCTCTCCCTCACTCACACCTAATATTTAGGAAGCCGTTCTTTTCAGAGCATCTCCTTCATGGAGCTATGCCAAAGCATTCAATTTAGTTTCTAGAGGCGCAACTCTACTTCCTTTCACCTCATATTTCATCACTTTATGTGATGTTTAATTTAAGTCACATAATTACAATAACAAGTATGACTGGCACCAAGAGAGCTGGCAACGAACCTCTCCGATTCTCAGAAAATCCCAGGCTCAGCTGGTGGGAGCATCGGGTGCACAGGCGGGGGCGGGGGCGGGAGACAGCCCACGGGCAGCGGGTGCTCAGAGTGCCGTGGGGCCTCGAGCAGGAGGATCTATCAAGCCTGAGTGCCAGCAACTCCGAGAGCTGCTTGGGGGTGGAGGGAACAAGCACTTTTATGGCACAAGTTTTGTGAATGATTGAATGAATGGGAGATCATGCAAATGGCAGTCTCTTGCTTTCAACACTGCAGTATCTTTTCTTTTTTAAAAAATATTTGTTTATTTATGTACTTGGCTGCACCAGGTCTCAGCTGTGGCATGCAGACGCTTAGATGCTCTAGTTCCCTGACCAGGTTCCCTGCATTGGGAACGTGGAATCTTAGCCACTGGACCACTAGGGAAGTCCTGGGGCATCTTTTTGAATGCTGTCCCCTTTGTGATCAACAGAATGGGGTCAACTAGTCTTTTGTGTTTCTTTTTGGCCACATGGAAAGGCAGGTGGGATCTTCCCTGACCAGGGATGGATCCTGGGCCTCCTGAAGTGGAAGCGTGGTGCCCTAACCACTGGACAGCCAGGGAATTCCCCGGAAACAGCTAGCCTCAGAACTCAGAGAACTTCAGAGGCCTCCCAGGCCTGCTGCCTGGCAAAGCACAAATCCCAGCTCCAGAATTCTGGACACAGGGTCAGCCAAGGTCTATTCTTAATGTTTCTAAAGATCAAGAACTCACTTCCTGGCCAAACTGTCCGTCTACTTTGACGCACCCCCACCCTTTTTCTAGCTGCTTCCTTTTGACCCATCCGGGGTCATCTTAAAGTCATTGGCTCCAGGAAGCCTGGTGGGCTTCTCGTGGGTATCCCATTTTCTCTTGCAAAGAATCCCCGCACTTTCTCCATCAGAGCGCCTGTCTCATCACACATCACACAAGAATCTGCTTCCCCACAAAGCTGTGAGCTCCCTGAAGACAGGAGCTGTTTCCTTCTCATTGAGTTCTTCTCTCAGTACTTTGTGAGTGCCTGACACACGGGAAGGGCTCAGGAAATGCTGCTCACAGGAAAAAGAACGCTTGACTCAGTGACTGAAAGAATGAATGAGGTCCTGTTGGAGGAAGCAGCGGGCACAGGTGGGGAAAGCAGAGGAAAAGGCAGATGAGCAGGCAAGCCTAGAGACACTGAGGAGCGGCTCGGGGGGCATGCAGGCTTCATCTTGGTCTCCCATGGAGATGTGCTGCCCCCCTTCAGTCCCTCAGCCCTTGCTGTGCTCCCCAGGCTCTCGGCAGCTGCTGGTACCTTTTGGGGAAGCTTTTCTCATGGTGACATGGCCCCAATGCAGCAACAGTGGAGGTTGGTAACCAACGTGGGCAAATGTGCTCCCTTCCCCAGAAGCAACTCAATAAACTCGACAAATTACCAGGGTTCTCCCCTGCTCAGCTGACTGTGAGGCTCCAGGGACCCACACAAACTACAGCAGGGAAATGCACTTCCTTCAGACGCACCACTCCCTGGAGGGCGTGTGGCTGAGCCACCGAGAGCTGGGGGACAGGACCCCTGGCTGTGTTTGCTGCTGGGATGAGAGTGTCATCACGATGGACTGTGAGATGAGCGAGGAGCACACTGAGAAGGTCCGGGGACTGGTTTGGGTGTCAGTTCCTTCTACTCCTAGCTCAGCTGTCCACTGGGCATGGCTTCCTGGTGAGGGTTCTCCCGCCTCCGAGGAGAGGCTGTGCCCCTGAGGCTAAGGTGAACAGAATGGGGTTGGATCTGGAGATAGGAACTGTGCTAGGTACCAAGATCTGGGCATGAGGGCTTGTGGTGGATCCCCCACAACTTCTCAGGGGATGCTCAACTCTCTGTTTCTGTCTCCAGCTCTAAATCGGGCAGCTCTTCTCTCTTCTGAGTAGAAGCTTTGAAGATCAGTCTCCCTCCCTCGACCCACAGCTCCTGGAAAGGGCAGCCTCGTGGCCCCGGGCCACAGCTGAATGGATTGGGGGTGGCCATGCAGCCCACACTGGACCGATCAGCTGATGGAACTCTACACACATGTTGATACAGAAGGCCCCACAGGCTTGGCTCTCCTGGTAGAGACTGGGGAAAATGTTCCGGAACCATCTCTCCCACCTGACTGCATCACTCTCATGAGACGTCCTAAGCCTCGTGCGTCTGCACGCCTGCATCCGCACATGCTCTGGTCTGACTGGGACACAATCTAAGAGAAGTCTGGGCCCTGGTCAGCTGCCCGGCCCTCAGCTGGCCACTCCCTGTCCCCAGCTCAAGTCTCTGTTGCTGCAGATAGACCTGAGATCCAGCCTGGAGACCTGAGGGCCCCCATACCTGAAGATGCTGAAGTCAGCTCCCACCAGGCTTGGCCCAGGAAAAGGGCACCGGCTTCAGGAGCCTGGTGACCGAGGCGCGCTCACATGCTACCTAGACCCTCGCTCCTTCCTGGTTCCCATCTCTGTCTCTCCCTGTATTTGAGTCTGGGCTCAACGGTTAAGTAGCTGTGAAGTGTAGGCATGTGCTGGCAGTTCTCTGAGCCTCAGTTTCTCCATCTGTGCAATGGGATACCTGTGCTCTTAAATATAATGTGTCCAGGACTACTGACACACAGTAGGTGTCTTGCAAATGTGAACTACTTTACTCCCTTGCTTAGATTTGAGAAGAGAGGAGGTGGGGTCAGTGCCTTGAACCCTACACTCCAGAGAATGCAGAGATCAAGCAGACCCCAGCATAGCCTGGCCTCATCTCCCTGGGGAATAAGGATGCCTGCATCTACTCTGGTGACAGCACGGTGCAGGGCCACTCTGTGGCCCCCGGTGTCACCAGTACACCTGGCAGTCACCTCCCCTCCCCACCTCCGGCAGCCCCAGCCTGGCCTCCATCAGCTCTGCTTCCTCAGCCTTGCCCTGCTTCTGCCTCTCACTGCAGACAGGACTCAGAGAAGGGACCTGCCCTCATGCCAGGGAGGGTGGCAATGCCTGCCTTCTAGAGGCCTCTGGGGATTACATTTGGATAATACTTCTCATCCAGAGGAAATGTTTGCAGATGGCTGATCGAGGAGACTCCCACGCCAGCCTTTGCCTGCCACTCGACTGCCATTCTGAGTCTGAGCATCCTCAACGCTCCTTCTCCTCCTCCACGAGGCAGCTAGCCAGCCGTGCCTGATGGTTCAGTAGCTCTGAAGCCGTAGCTGAGACAGTGAGTCTCCCAGGTGGTTGGAGAATGGGTGGGCTAAACTGTCCTGGGGTCTGCGATGCTAGGGTCAGCAAGGAAGCTATCCTAGAGTCAGACGAGCTAGATTCTGATCCTGCCACCACATCCATGGACTCTGTGACCTACAGGAGGTTGCTTTCCCTCTCTGAGCTTCTCTTTTCCCAGGGTGCATCTTACAGCGCGACTGTGGAGATTCAAGGTGATGCTCATAAACTCCTGCTTAGGCTTTAGGACACAGCAGCCGTCATTCGTGGCCATGTCATAGCTCCGTGCAGCAAGGGAGACTTGTGGGCAAAGAAACTAACATTTACTGAATCCAATGCAGTCCGGGGCAGAGTTAAGCATGTGGGCCCTGGAAGGCACTTCCCTGGGCTCAAGTCTCAGCTCTACACTTCCCAGCTGTCTAACTCTGGACAAGTAACCGACCTGCTTTGCGTCTCAGTGTCCGCATGTATTTGATATGAATGACAGCACCCTACTCATAGAACTCTAGGCAGTTTACGTGAGATAAGGGTTTTACAAGCTCTCAGTACAGGACGTGGCACATACTAAGTGCTCAAGGAACATTCACTCTGATGGAGGGGCCAAGGTGCGCCAAAGCTGTCCATATACTATCTGAACAACAAACCAGAGACCTGGCCGTTATGTAGAGCAGACCCAGCGAGGGGAGAGGAAGGAGACAGGAAGGAAGACTTGGCAATGGGGGAGGGGAGGGGTCCTGGATTACATCACTCACCCTCATCTAATGCCTTATATTCATGGTTTCAAGTGGCAGAAGTCCAGACCAAAGCAGAGTGGGGTAGAGAAGAAATTATTGGCTGCTGTCGTCACACTGTAGCTGGCTCCAGGGATGACAAGATCCAAGGACTCAGATGCCACGGGCCCCTCTTTCTGGGCCCATCTCTGCTGGGCCCTGCTGTGCCGGCTTCTTCCACTCTGTTGCAGACGGTGGACTGGAGGCTGGGACTATGGCCGCAGTTACCAGCTCCCTGATTTGCCCTCCTAGCTTCACCTCCAGAGAGATGATCTCTTCCCTTGGGTCCAATTAGAACAAGCTCACTGGGAGCCTCTGAGTAGTCTAGCTGGGGATGTGCCCACTCCTGGGGCCCGGGGCATGGGCTCCTACTGGATCCCCCATGACTGATTTTGGGGACTACTCTCCCAAAGAAGGAGTGTGCTTGAAAGAAGGGAGCTAGGCACTATGGCTGAAAGAGGAAGGGGCTTGGATGGAAACATCAGGGGCCAGGCTTCCTACTCTGGGTGTCAGGAAGGGCCTCTGTCAAGACCAGAGAGGGGCGCCCACAGCTGGTTGGGGGACTAACCTCCCAAGGTAGGTTTTGCTCTAGATCTCATCGCCTCCCCCTTTGCTGCATCCGAAGGTGAACAGGTGCGCCTGCCCCCACCACGCTGACCGTATTCTTACACCTGATCGTTCGGCCCATTTCCTGTCCACATAGTCCACCAGGCTGGATGCTGACCCCATGCTTGGCTTTGGCCAGCCTCTGTCCAGGGAAATGGACCCAGGCTCTGTGGGCACCTGAAGACGCTGGCAGGGTTCAGGTCAGTCCACCTGCTGGACTCAGGGCATCCTATGACCTGGGGATAACTTCACCAGATGTGTCTGCAATAAGGATCCACCTGACGGGAAAAGTCTCCCTGAGCCCTGTAAGTGCTGAGATGTAGACACCTTCTCTCTTTCCACCTGCTCTCCTCCTGCAATACTTGGCCTTGTTCCTTCCCACCTCCCCCTTCTCCCTGGCCTCAAGGAAGTTCCTAGACCACCAGGAGAGGCTAAACACACAGATTTCAGAGTCAAATGAACCTGAGTGTGAGAATTGACTTTTCCACTCACTGCTGTGAAATGTGAATAGTTGCAAAGACAGTACAGAAATTTCCTGTACACCCCTCCCCCAGCTTCCCCTAATATTAGCATCTTACATAACTATGATCCATGTATCAGCCTACGAAATCAACATTATGAAGTATGCATGTGCAGAACCTCTCTCTCTGGGCTTTTGGAGGTGATCTACCTAAATCATTTTTGTTGAACTATCACAGTCACATCTGATTGAGTAACATTTCTTGGCATGAGGTCGGCACCAAAGAGCCTAGATCTGCCTATGACCCTGCCTCCTTCGCCCATCTGGCTTCCAGGAAGTGGCAGATGCTTCTATCACCACCTTCCTTCCTGAAACATATCCATCCCTTAAACACTGCTTATTAACAGCCACGAAAGCAGCAGTCACACTGCTCCAGCATCTCACAGCTACTGATGGAGGGTGTGTGTGTGTGTGTGTGTTTTGTGTGTGCGTGCGTGTGTGTGCACATGAGTGGTGACTGAATGAACCAGAAGACTGTGAGCGTGAATTAACTGGTAAGCCAACGGGTGAATTAGTGACTTAATGAGTCAGCTAGTGAGTGAAGAAGTGTGTAAAATTGAGTAGATCACGCTCCCTGCTCCCTCAACTAATCCAATCAGCAGTGGCATAAATTTCTCATCTTTATTAACACAAGCGGGGGTTAGAATGGCACTGGGATAGTCTCAGACCACTAGCTGGACGCGAAAGAAAACAGTGTTCATTTTCTAGTGCAGCTTTCGCAAATCACTGCAGATCCCATGGCTTGAAGCAACACAGATTTATTTTCTGATGATTCTGGAAGTCAAAGTGGGCATCGCTGAGCCAAGGTCAAGGTGTCTGTGGGGCGGCACTCTCTCCGGAGCCTTTAGAGGTGAAATCTGTTGGCTTGCCTTTGCCAGCTTCTAGTAAGTCACCTTCGTTTCTCCTCCGGCGGTCTCTTTCCATACCTTCAAAGCCACCAGTGTAGCCTCTTCAAGTCTCTCTCTGACCCTCTATGTCTGTCATCACTGTCTCTAACTCTGAAACTTCTGCTTTCCTCCTACAAGGACCCATGTGATTACATCAGGCCCATGCGGATAATCTAGGATAATCTCCCCATCCCCAAATCCTTACCATAATCATATCTGTGAAGTTCCCTTTGCCACGTAAGGTAACGTATTCACAGGCTTTGGGGCTGAGGGCATGGACCTCTCCATGGAGCCAGCTTTCTACGTGCCACAGGGGCCTTGCTCAGAGGACAAGGGCAGCATTGATCCTCAGCCCCCAGGAGGGACTGCAGCAGGGCAGGTAGGGGACAGTGTCACGGCAGTTACCACGTGCCTCTGCCAACTACTTTTTCGTGTTGCTATTGTTGTGACCTGGGATTTTTAAAGTTCCCCAAAGTTGATGCTTGCCCCCAAATTTGAGAAATGCTGTGATGAGAAGATCTGCCAGGAGCATACAACTGCTGCAAGTGAGGGTAAAATTTGCCCCTATGATTCCCACAGAAGGATTAAGAGCATGGTGCCTCAACCCTGGGTACATATTCCTATCAGTTGGGGAGATGAAAATCAACTTATTTTGCAATGAGAACAGAATAGCAAAGACAGTACAGAAATTTCCTGTCTACCCCTCCCCCAGCTTCCCCTAATTTAGCATCTTACATAAAACTGTGGTCCATGTAGCAAAACCACATTGGCATAGCGCTATTGGTTCAGTGGAAGACTTCATTCTCATCTCCCCCAGGTTTCCCATAAGGCTTCCTTTTGCTCCAGGATCCAGTCCAGTATTTCTTGGGCAGGGAGTCATCACGTCTACAGAATCTCCTCTAGTCTGTCAGTTTCTCAAGCTTTCCTTGTTTTCTCAAGACTTTGACACTTTCGTACTGATCAAGTATTTCGCAGACTGACCTTTAATTTGGGTTGGTCTGATATTTTCTCCTGATTACACCAGGATTATGGGTTTGGGGGAAGAATACCACTGGGTGAGATGCTTTTATTATCACATCGTAGAAGGCGGGTGTAATATCAGTGTGGTCTATTACCAATAGCCTTCGTGTGGACTCCGTGGTTGCTGTAGCATCTGCCCCCTTCCTCCACTATAAAGATGTCAGCTGTCCCTGTCCACACTCTACTCATTAGAGTGAGTCCTGAGTCCTGCCCACACTGCAGGGGAGGGGCAGTGTCAGGAGCTTTACTTCCATCCTTGCAGTTAATCCTCACCTCGATCATTTCACTCCACATCCAGCCAAGACTGTAACAAGCCAGACTTGCCCAAAGTCCCCCAGTTCCTGTGGCAAAGCTCGCACTGGAGCTCAGTGTCTGTCTGGCTCCAGAGGCCATGCCCTTTCCACTTCACGTTATCAGTGCTGAGTGAAGAGGCTCTCAGAACCTCTGAGGTGGGGCTCCATCCCAGCCTGCCGAGACAAGCGTGTTTCAAGTCTGTCCCCGGATTGTGACCCATTCCCAAGATCAGACTGTGTGGCGCATTTTATTTTTATTTGTTTTTGGCCAGGCCACGCAGTATGCAGGATCTTAATTTCCCGACCAGGGATCAAACCCGTGTGCCCTGCATTGGAAGGCACAATGTCTTAACCACCCGACAGCCAGGGAAGTCCCAGGGGTGCATTTTGAAACAGAAAATAAAGTATAGGAGATTATAAGAGTATAGAATGTAAAAGAAAAGAGTACATCACACACACAAGTTTATTTTCATAAAACTTTTTTTTTCCTGAAAACTTTATGTGCTCAGAGACTTTATATGGGGATAAAAATAACACCCCTACCCCCACCCCACACACAGTATGGTCACGAGGGTGAAATGAGACAATACAGGGGATGTGCTTAGAACAGAAGAACCCACTAGTGGCACTGTGTAAATATTATGATTACGAAATATGCATGTGCTTCAGTGGGCCATGGAATAGAATACATTGGGCTTCCCTTGTAGCTCAGTCGGTAAAGAATCTGCCTGTAGTGCAGGAGACCCAGGTTTGATCCCTGGGTCGGGAAGAACCCCTGGAGAAGGCAATGGCAACCCACTCCAGTATCCTTGCCTGGAAAATCTCATGGACACAGGAGCCTGGTGGGCTGCAGTCCACGGGGTCACAAAGAGTCGGGTACGACTGAGTGACTAACTCTTACTTACTTATAGAATACATTTCCTATTGTAGACTGCAGTCCAAAAGTTTGCAAATACTGAACTCACATCTCTAGACTGGAGTGGTCAGGCTTGTGACCCTCAGCCCACACCGCCTGTGTGTGATGTTTTATCTGGGCACAGCCACTCATTCATCTGGGTGTGGTCTCTGGCTCCTTTTGAGCTATGACGGTAGAGTTGAAAACTAACTTGCAACAGAAAATGTGTGGTCCATAAAGCCTGCAGTGTTCACTACCAGGCCTCCAGAGCAGCGCCCCTGTCTGGAGGTCATCTCATAACGCAAAGGACATTAGACACTTCTTCCTAAGCCACGTGGCCTTGTCCTGCCTGCTCCTGGCTGGCACAGCAGCTCCTGCAGGCCCTTCTCCACTGTGGTACTGCCCAGCACACAGGCCTCCAGAAGCTCGACACCCTTCTACTTTGGAGGGATGCCCACACTTGTTTTATTTCTCCACCTCCATGGCTGTTTGCTGTCCATGTGGAAGGTTAGAAACATGGCATACAGGTCAGGGTCCCAGCAGGAAACAGATGGCCACTCAAATTAGGATAATTTGAGGAGTGTTTAACAAAGCAGCTATTTACCAAGGGAAAGGCAAGGTGTTGGAAAGCCACAGGGGAGAGCAGAGTCCTCAGAGGCTAGTAAAGGTAGAGCTCTTACCCCCTTAGCAGGAGGAGACAGGACAGGGAAGCTGGAAGGAGAGAGTCATTTAGAGAGGATGCTTAAGAGGAGTCAGGACCTGCAGTCCAGGGATGAGGAGCCAGTTCCAGGCAACCTTGCAGGGAGGGAGCCAGATCCCTCCCTCCCTGATCTCCTGTTGGGGTCCCCACTGAAGGAGACTCAGTGGGGAAGAAGTCTCAGTGGAGACTCCTGTTGGGGTCTCCACTGAAATGGAAGCCGGAGGGCACAGGAGCCACTGATATGGTCCATACGGGTCAGCTTCCCAGGACAAGCAGCAGGCAGGAAAGGTGGAAAGGAACAAACCTCAGATACCAGTGCACACAGCATCAGTTGAGAGTCAGGTGTATTTATTCTTCCTGCAGCTCCACCCATGGATGGAGGAGCCTGGTGGGCTGCAGTCCATGGGGTTGCTACGAGTCGGACATGACTGAGCGACTTCACTTTCACTTTTCACTTTCACACATTGGAGAAGGAAATGGCAACCCACTCCAGTGTTCTTGCCTGGAGAATCCCAGGGACGGGGGAGCCTGGTGGGCTGCCGTCTATGGGGTCACACAGAGTCGGACACGACTGAAGCAATTTAGCAGCAGCAGCAGCAGCTCCACCAGACAAAGGAGTTCCCCGCTTCACCCTGCCAAGTCATGAGTGTGGCCCCACCACCAAAGGCCACCCTCTCTTCTCTTCCTAGATCTGCTAGGCTCTGGCAGATGGTTATTATGGGGCTGATGTTCCTAGATCTTATCATCCTGATGGGTGGTGGAAGGTTGTGAACGGATACACAGATAAGCTGCTGGGGTCTTTTGTGCATCTGAGCTGAACCTGATGAACATGTATGCCCATTAGGCAAGTTCTTCCTCACAACCCATCCACTCAAGTCCAGCAAACAGATGAGCCAACCTCTAGCATTGGGAGAAAGAACCAGAGTGGAAAAAAGGCTCCCTAGGCTAAGACAGGTTACTTCTGTCCCCAGAGTAACCTGTTCCCACAGGCCAGACCTCTCTGCCCCCACCATTGGTCTGGATTGCCTGGACTGGCATCTGGTATCCTACAGCCCTCCCACTCCAGCCACAAAATTACAGCAAGTCACTGAGAGGGTGTTGCCTGGCCAGTAGAACATTGATTCCACATCACTGATCCCAGAGATGAGACATCACAGGCTTCAGAAGGGACTGGCTTAAGTTGCCCAACTACCATGTTGCAATTTGGGGCTAGGATTTAGGCTTGAAGACTCTAGTCAATTTTACATAAGATGGAACTTGCAATCAGTCACGGAGTCCTGGGAAAGATCTTGGCAAAAGTTCAAAATGTGCTCTAGGGACCTCCCTAATCCAGGGGTTAAGAACCTGCCTTCTAATACAGGGGACTCAGGCTCCGTCCCTGGCCAGGGAACCAAGATCCCACACGTTGTGGGGCAACTGAGCCCACAGGCCACAACTAGAGACAGCCCACGTGCTGCAACTGCGGCCCGGCAGGGTTAAATAAGTAAATACAAATAATTGTTTAAAAGCATGGTGGTCTAGTCTGAGGCAGGTTTGTCAGGCTCAGCTGCCGAGGCCAGGCACCCAGAGACCCGGCCACCAAGGCGGCAGTGTCTGTGCAGGCGGGATGCAGCACAGGCTTGAGTCAGGCTCTGATCGGTTCAAATCCAGACTCCAACCTGTTAGTGGTGTTCTACCTTAAATATGTTAATGCGGCTCAGTGTTCTAGCCCAGTAAACTTGGTTCTATCCACAACCCCTGAGTCACAGCAACTCTATGACCATTCAAGGAAGTACCCCGCAGTGTCCAAAGGTCAAGAAATGGCACTCTTCCTTTCTTTTCCTTCCAGTTGGAAGACTACTGGAATGTTTGCAGCTTTTCCCCCCTAAAAGCCAGAAGCCAACTAGTTTTGAGTGTAGTTGCTAGAACTTTGCGCTCTAACCCCAAGAAACAGGGACCCCTGGGATGAGAACAGGGGCCCTCCTGTTAGGCCAAGATTTTCTATCTCATTTTCATGGGCTCTGGTGTAATCTTAGTAAAACCTTAAGGCTCTCCTCCCTTCTTCCCCAATCCCCACCCCCATCCCTACCCAATTCATTTCAGAGAAACGAAGAGTTCAGACTTAGAGGCCAAGTGCTTGGGTTTTATATTAGACAACTTTGTCCTGACAGGAACCGAGTCACAGCCGTCATACCTGATTATTTTTAGAGTTACTACTAAACTCTTTGTACGGTAGGAGCTGCCACTGTTCAAGGCAAATGGAAAGCCTTCACATTTTATGATGACAGCTCTGGAGCCATCCACCTCCTCATGTTCATTATTTCCAGGCTGTCTTTGGAAAGGTTGAGGAGGCATCTTGACAATCCCTGTGGCTCGTTACTACATCCAGAGGATGGAAAGCTCCCCACCTGAGCCCAGCATGCTGCCTCCAGGAAGCCAGGGAGAAAGACTGCAGGGGGCATGGTTGCTCTAGATCCTTCTCTGGATAACCCATCATCTTCCATGGGAAGCAAATTTGACCTCCAAGTAGCCAACCAATAAGAGCACCTGTATGCAAATACCACCAGCACTGGCCTGGAGTGGCTGGCCTGTGAGTGACATCACAGTCCCCTCTGACCAAACAATGCCACCACCACTGAAAAGGCTGACCCTTGCCTACAGCTCAGACAGACAGAAAGTTTCACCACCAGCAGAGCACCTACTAATTGCTCCTGGAGTGTGGGGGACAAAGGTCTCCGCTGTTCAAGTTACTGGGTCCAGAAAAGAAAATGAATTTATGAACATGGGAAAAAGAGACCAGCCAAAGCCTAAGGCAAATGTCTCTTCTTACATCCACTTTTTGCTGAATTACAGAAACAAGTTCAAGGAGCAGCAGCCCAGTACCTACCTTGGCTTTAAAGAGTTTTCTAGAAAGTGTTCGGAAAAATGGAGATCCATCTCAAAGCACGAAAAGGCCAGATATGAAGCCCTGGCCAAACTCGACAAAGCCCGCTACCAAGAAGAGATGATGAATTACTTCGGCAGGAGGAGGAAAAGGAGAAAGCGGGACCCCCACGCACCCAGACGGCCTCCATCGTCCTTCCTACTCTTCTGCCGAGACCACTATGCCGAGCTCAAGAGTGAGAATCCAAGCTGGTCAGTGGTGCAGGTGGCCAAGGCCTCAGGGAAGATGTGGTCTGCAAAGACGGATGTAGACAAGCAGCCCTACGAACAAAGGGCAGCTCTCCTGAGAGCTAAGTACCGAGAGGAACTCAGTGTCTACCGTAATCAATTCAACCCCGGGAAGAAGCGCTTGCAAGAGTCGGCTACGAACCAGTGCAGAGGGTTCGAGCAAGCTGAGTCAGATACAACTGATGGCTCCGACTAGAAATAAAGGGCCATTCCGTGGTATTCCTGTCTCTGGTCTGTGTATGCTGTTAGATTTGTCATGGCTGCCACTTTGGGAAACAAGTGAGTGGCAAGGTGGAGTCAGATTGGGGTTTGGGAACTGACCCTGGGAGGGGCCGGCTCTGGGAGAAGGAGTTACAGTGTCTGAAGAGGCGTGTGGCCAGTATTTACCGTGCTTGGCTTGCGCAGGTGGGGTGGGGTGTGGGAGTCTCCAGGTCTAAAGAAGCTAGGAGTCCAAGGGGTGGGAGCATCCGGGTCCTAAGTGGTTCTCCGGGGTGGGGGACCCTGCTCACAGAGTGAAGTGCCCAATCGCCAGTCCTGCCACCCTCCTCACCAGGAGGGCAAAAGGCCTGGTTCCAGGTCAGGTTTCCAATTCAGGCCCCAGCAGAGGCTGGGAAACTGGAGTTTAGGTGGGCCTTAGGGGTATCAGTGTCTGCAGGGATTCCAGAACTGGTCCTCCAACAAGTCTTAGATACTATTTGTGGGCCAGGATGAGACCTCAGGGGTGGTCCCCATTCTATTCACTAGGGTGAAGCTTGAGGTTTATTTTATAAAAATAGGTTATCTGACTCTGCCTGAGTACTATAACCTGAAGAAAACCCTTTTCTCGACATTTTGGTGGGCAGCTACCCAGTGAATCTTCTGTGGGCACAAGCATAACCCACAGGGTGGACACTTGTTGCCTTTATTACCACTCAGTACCCATTTCTTTTCCTTCTGCTCACAGCACACCACCTCCATCCTGATCAAGACTGGATCAGATGGATTCCCCCAGGACACAGTGATTGGCTCACTGATGGGCACGTGATCCAAGTTGGTCCAGTGGATCTCAGGACTTGTATAAGGAGTCCTAGGGGAGGATGCTGTCCTGGGGGATGTAGGCAGTCATTTGCCTCATTCTCAGGCCAAAATGTTAGTCCCTTTGGTTTATTGGACCCTTGAGTGAAGATAAGCCCACATGCTTTAGTTCTTATCTAAGATGGTACGAGTTAGGTTTTCTGCCACTTAAAATGAGTCAAGACTGGTCATTTGATACAAATGGGATCGCACTGTGTCTACTCTAACTGTATTTTCCAGGCAACAATACACTGTGGGCAATGTTTCCTACCAATCTAAATTGATATGGGATGTTTTGAAATGGTCCTTGACTTCTGATAGCAAAGAGACTAGGAAAAAATGCAAAACTGCTTCGTCACCAGGTTCTGCATGCAACAGACTTCCCTAATTCCACCTCTAACCCCTATTCCATGAGGGATTTGTATCTTTGTAACCTGCTGTTGTTTAAACTTTTACTCATGGAACAAAAGTAAAAATACATATTTTGGAGTAGTCTTTTCAAACTGGGTCATTTCTCACCCTTTAGGGGGTAAGAAGTAACATGGTGGAGTGACTTAGAAATGCAGGGTCTGGAATCAGGCCAAATTATTTATGAAGGGCTCCCCTGGGCCAGGCCCTGTGCTGGGGACCAGGTGGCCCAATGCAGTCTACTGTTGAGTTCCTGCCTTCATGGGAGGACTGGACACAGGCATAAACCCCAGGCCTGCAAGGCCTGAGGACAGAAGAGACTGCACAAAGAGCTGAGGGTGGTGGGACTGAGGACCACTAGCAAGGCAAGTGCTGAAGTCTTCACAGAGGAAGCAGCTCTATCCTCCTCAGCAAACTTGTACCCAGGCTGGCACATTTTCCCATTCCCCCTTCCCATTCCCTAAGCTGCTGTTCCAACTTGGCTCTGCTCCCCCTCCAGCCCACCCTCCAATCTCTCAGGAGACACCCTTATTTTCTGCTTCATTGGCAGAGTTGAGACTGTCAGTTGAAAACGTGAAAACCACAGCCATTGTTCCTCCTGGTCTTAAGCCTCATAGTGAAGTCACTCAGTCGTGTCCGACTCTTTGTGACCCCATGGACTGTAGCCTACTAGGCTCCTCTGTCCATGGAATTTTCCAGGCAAGAGTACTGGAGTGGGTTGCCATTTCCTTCTCCAGGGGATCTTCCCTACCCAGGGATTGAACCCAGGTCTCCAGCATTGCAGGCAGATTCTTTACCAGCTGAGCCACCAGGGAAGCCTCATAGCAAGAACCTTCTTGCTCTCCTCTTCCCCTCCCTCCCTCGGGCCCTTGCTCCTCACTGTAAAGATGCTGATTCTCTAGCCTCTAGGATCACTGGCAGAACCTTGGGGAAGTAAGTTCTCCTTCTGTCTCAGATTTCTCATCTGTGCAAAGGGGATGATGCCTGCCTTGCTGGTGGTTTTAGTGATTAGATGACGTAATGCATGCAAAGGCATGTGGCATGGTCCTGAGCACACAACAGGTTCTGTGGCTGATCCTCTAGAGTGGCTACTCCTCCACGATTCCCCTCTCCTGGGATTCATACCCTGGTGTGACCCCTTCCCATTAAATGTGGGCAGAACCTGCAACTTGCCTTTAACCAACAGAACCAGGACAGAGGACATGGGGTATGACTTCTGTGATTATGCCATGGTACGTAAAATTCTTTATTTATTTATTTTTTGTACAGTTCTTCTGTGTATTCCTGCCACCTCTTCTTAATATCTTCTGCTTCTGTTAGGTCCATACCATTTCTGCCCTTTATCGAGCCCATCTTTGCATGAAATGTTCCCTTGGAATCTCTAATTTTCTTGAAGAGGTCTCTTGTTTTTCCTATTCTGTTGTTTTCCTCTATTTCTTTGCATTGATCGCTGAGGAAGGCTTTCTTATCTCTCCTTGCTATTCTTTGGGACTCTGCATTCAGATGCTTATATCTTTCCTTTTCTCCTTTGCTTTTCACCTCTCTTCTTTTCACAGCTATTTGTAAGGCCTCCTCAGACAGCCATTTCGCTCTTCTGCATTTCTTTTCCATGGGGATGGTCTTGGTCCCTGTCTCCTGTACAATGTCACGAACCTCTGTCCAGAGTTCATCAGGCACTCTATCTATCACATCTAGACCCTTAAATCTATTTCTCACTTCCACTGTATAATCATAAGGGATTTGATTGAGGTCATATCTGAATGGTCTATTGGTTTTCCCTACTTTCTTCAATTTAAGTCTGAATTTCGCAATAAGGAGTTCATGATCTGAGCCACAGTCAGCTTCTGGTCTTGTTTTTGCTAACTGTATACAGCTTCTCCATCTTTGGTTGCAAAGAATATAATCAATCTGATTTCGGTGTTGACCGTCTGGTGATGTCCATGTGTAGAGTCTTCTCTTGTGTTGTTGGAAGAGGGTGTTTGCTATGACCAGTGCATTCTCTTGACAAAACTCTATTAGCCTTTGTCCTGCTTCATTCCGTGCTCCAAGGCCAAATTTGCCTGTTACTCCAGGTGTTTCTTGACATCCTACTTTTGCATTCCAGTCCCCTATAATGAAAAGGACATCTTTTTTGGGTGTTAGTTCTAAAAGGTCTTGAAGGTCTTCATAGAACTGATTAACTTCGGCTTCTTCAGCATTACTGGTTGGGGCATAGGCCTGGATTACTGTAATATTGAATGGTTTGCCTTGGAAACGAACAGAAATCATTCTGTCGTTTTTAAGATTGCATCCAAGTACTGCATTTTGGACTCTTTTGTTGACCATGATGGCTACTCCATTTCTTCTAAGGGATTCCTGCCCACAGTAGTAGATATAATGGTCATCTGAGTTAAATTCACCCATTCCAGTCCATTTTAGTTCACTGATTCCTAGAATGTCTACGTTCACTCTTGCCATCTCCTGTTTGACCACTACCAATTTGCCTTGATTCATGGACCTAACATTCCAGGTTCCTATGCAATATTGCTCTTTACAGCACCGGACCTTGCTTCTATCACTGGTCACATCCACAACTGGGTATTGGTTTTGCTTTTGCTCCATCCCTTTATTCCTGCTAGAGTTATTTCTCCACTGATCTCCAGTAGCATACTGGGCACCTACCAACCTGGGGACAAAAAAGATCTTCACGACCAAGATAGTCACGATAACGTGATCACTGACCTAGAGCCAGACATCTTGGAATGTGAAGTCAAGTGGGCCTTAGAAAGCATCACTACTAACAAAGCTAGTGGAGGTGATGGAATTCCAGTTGAGCTATTTCAAGTCTTGAAAGATGATCCTGTGAAAGTGCCGCACTCAATATGCCAGCAGATTTGGAAAACTCAGCAGTGGCCACAGGACTGGAAGAGGTCAGTCTTCATTCCAATCCCAAAGAAAGGCAATGCCAAAGAATGCTCAAACTACCGCACAATTGCACTCATCTCACACACTAGTAAAGTCATGCTCAAAATTCTCCAAGCCAGGCTTCAGCAGTATGTAAACCGTGAACTCCCAGATGTTCAAGCAGGTTTTAGAAAAGGCAGAGGCACCAGAGATCAAATTGCCAACATCCGCTGGATCATGGAAAAAGCAAGAGAGTTTCAGAAGAACATCTATTTCTGCTTCATTGACTATGCCAAAGCCTTTGACTGTATCGATCACAATAAACTGTGGAACATTCTGAAAGAGATGGGAATCCCAGACCACCTGACCTGCCTCTTGAGAAACCTGTATGCAGGTCAGGAAGCAACAGTTAGAACTGCTGTGATTCATGGGGTCGCGGAGAGTCAGACACTACTGAGCGACTGAACTGAACTGAACTGACGTAAAATTCTATTCTGCGGGTTGATTTGCTCTAAAGATCCTCCTTGCTGGCTTGACGAAGTAAGTGGCCAAGCTGAGAAAGCCCATGTGGCAACAGGCTGTGGGGAATCTCTAGGAATCGAAGGTACCACAGACCAGCAGCCAGAAAAAAAATCAAGATTCAAGAAACTACTGCAGCAACCTCATGAACAGAGAAGTGTATCCTTCCCCAGGTGAGCCTCCAGATGAGAACTCAGCCCTGGCTGACACCCTGAGAACTTGCTTGGCCTTGTGAGATGTCAAGCAGTGGACCGAGCTAAGATATTAGGAGATTCTGATCCACAGACATGATGACATAATGAATGTGGGTTGTTTTAAGGCAATAAGTTTGTGGTAATTGGCTATAAGTCAGCAGATAACTAACACAGTACTCATTAAATGACAGCCTCCTTGCATTCTAAAAGGAACCATCTTTAACCTCCTTTCTCCTTCCAGCCTCCACCCTACTTGTTTAATTTCTTTTCCTTTGTTTCTAACCTTTTGAAGGCGGAGGGGGCCCCCCAGGGCTAATTAGATCCTGACGTGTACCACTCTGTCCTGGTTCCAGTTAGGCTGTCTCGTTTCCAGCCTGGTTTGTGGACTCTTGGTGGGCAGTGGCTGTGTGTCCCACCAGAGTCTTCTCTGGGAAGAGGGCCCCCTCTGCAGAGCCGGGCCCCAGCCCTCATGCCACCCTTTTCTGGTTTCCTGTGTGATTAATTATGTGAATGAGGGTGGCCAAGTCAAAGTTTTGACAACCGTTTGCAGTACTCCTGCTGAAAACTAACTCTATTAACATTCCTTTATGAAAAAGCCCGGCAGGAGGGTGTGAATCTGCTGGCTTCTAATGACTGGAATGGAATGACAGTGTAGGGAGGGAGAGGTAGTGGGGGAGAAATGGGGGGAGCCTGGGTCCAAGATAACAAGGGAGAGGAAAAGCAGGCGGAAAGCCTGGTGTGGTGCTCGCATCCCCTCACACCCACTCGACTGGGCTCATGTGCCCCTGCCCTCTGCCCTCAGGAAGAAGGAGACCAAATCTTTGGGCCCATGGCTGTCTGGATGCCTGACTCACTCCACTCTGAACCTTCTCTCCCAGAGCATTTCCGTTCATTTATTCGGCAAATATTCACATACATCTTATGCCAGCGACATACCAGGAGCTATTCTAGTGCTAGGGAGGCAGCAGCATCCCTGATCTCTCATAAATATGTAAACAAGTCAACAAATAAACACATCAGGTCATTTTTTTGAGAGTGTCAAGTGTTCTGAAGAAAATAACCCAGGGTAATGAGATAAATCATGACAAGTGGGGTTGTGGGCACTTTAAATGGGTGTTCAGAGACGATGACATCTGGGTTTGAGAGAGGAGATATATATATATTTATTTATTTACTCACACACACACTTACAGCCGATTCGTGTTGCTGCCCAGCAGAAACCAACAAAACAATGTAAAGCAATTACCTTCTAATTAAAAATTTAAAAAATAAAGGACAAAAAGGAGCCAGGCTTGTCAGGGTCTTAGGGAAGAGCTGCTCAAGCAGAAGGACAGCAATTGCAAAGATCCTGAGGCAGGAATGGGCTTGGCACATTGGACAGAAGGGAGGCTAGAACGACTGGAGGGGTGAGTGAGTGGGCAGATGCAGTTTGAGAGGGACAGGCCTTGGCAAGGAGTCTATGGTGAAACCTCAGTGCAAAGAGGAGTCAAAGAGGCTTCCCTGCTTCCATTTCCACTTCTGGATAACAGTCATTCTGGAGTCTACCAAGTCCCACTAAGGGGATGCTGGTCCCTCCAAGGGCTGCAAGAGAAGGAGGCAAGGCTCAGTTCAATTCAGTTCAGTTCAGTCGCTCAGTCGTGTCCGACTCTCCGCGACCCCATGAATCACAGCACGCCAGGCCTCCCTGTCCATCACCAACTCCCGGAGTTCACTCAAACTCATGTCCACAGTCATCCAGCCATCTCATTCTCCGTCGTCCGCTTCTCCTCCCACCCCCAACCTTTCCCAGCATCAGAGTCTTTTCCAGTGAGTCCACTCGTCGCATGAGGTGGCCAAAGTATTGCAGTTTCAGCTTTAGCATCAGTCCCTCCAATGAACACCCAGGATTGATCTCCTTTAGAATGGACTGGTTGGATCTACATAATAACACAGGAAGTCAAGTTGCCACTTTCTTTTAGAAAGATTTTTGCAGGCCTTTTTGGTATTACTTTCAGTTTTCTTTTTGTTTTCTTTATCTTTAAAAAATACTTTCCGCCTCCCTTTTGTGAAGTGAAAGTCACTCAGTTGTGCCCAACTCTTTGAGACCCCATGGACTATACAGTCCATGGAATTCTCCAGGCCAGAACGCTGGAGTGGTAGCCGTTCCCTTCAGGAGCCTCCAGCTGGTCCTCCTGGGAGAGCTGTAAGCTAAAAACCAAACGTGGAGACTAGGAAACTTCTCTCCTATGATTCACTGCCCCAGAGGTGGGGGAGGGCAGACGAGGATGGCGAAACATCCCAGGGGAACACTGCTCCCTAGGGCTCAGAGTTTCAGGTGGGGCAGCTCCCACTAGACCAGTGGTTCTCAGCTTTGAGCCTTCGTCAGACTCACCTCAGACCTCGTTCAGACACAGAATGCTGGGTCCCACCCCTAAAGTTTGAGTCAATTTTTCTGGGAGTGGGGCCTAACACGTGCATTTCTGTAAGTTCCCAGGTAATAGGATGCTGCTGGTCCCAGGATCATGGAATTCTTTTCTCTCGTGCAGCCCTGGCATTTATGCTGATGAGGAGGCATCACTGATCTGCTGAGTGAGTCTGAGAGGAAGATCTGATCTGCTCTCCTCTCTTCTCCCCCACCTCCCCGTCCCACCCCTTCAACCCTGGCTGCAAAGTTTACTCAGGTTTCCTCTCCAACAGGTTCATCAGTAATAAAGGTGAGAGGCTAATTCTCATCTGTCTGTCTTCTTCATCTGCCAACTGATTCTGAGCTTGGCAAAGGAATATATATGGGCATAGATGTATACACAAATGTATGGGCTTCTCTGGTGGTGCAGCGGTAAAAAAATCCACCTGCAATGCAGGAGCTGCAGGAGACATGAATTTGATCCCTGGGTTGGGAGGATCCCCTGGAGGAGGACATGGCAGTCCATTCCAGTATGCTTTTCTAGAGAATTCCATGGACACAGGAGCATGGTAGGCTACAGTCCATAGGGTCACAAAGAGTTGGACATGACTAAAGTGACTTAGCAGGCATGCATGCGCGCGTGCGCACACACACACACACACACATACATACATATAGATTGGGCTTCCCTCAAACCACAACAGAGAATTTGATCCCAGTTGCAAACGATGATAGATTAGCACCTGGGCCACACAGCAGCACTGGGATCTTAGTGTTAACTTCAGTCTTCACTAAAGCATCAGCTGTTTGGAGACCAAAAGGTCCAGTTTCTGGGCCTGTAAGACTGAGGATCAAGTCTGTGGTCAGGGTGAGGTCATCAGGGTGAAGTCACAAAGCACTGGCACCTTTCTGTCCTGTCCTACACCTCTAATCACAAACCCACAAACAACACCTGGAGAATAAACGAAATGTCTGGGACATCAGTGTAAATGAAGCCTGGTATATGACAGGTGCCCAGTGGATGGGGTGGCCTGCCCTGGTCTCTAATGAATGGTTTATAGAAGGAGAGAACGAAACACAAAAAAGCAGTTCAAGCAAGAGAAAGAGCTTGACTAAGGGTCGTGTGATCCTCCAACTGGCCTTGACCTCTGGGGTAGATCAGCAGAGACACAGTGAGCACTCTCGCGTGGCCATCCGCTTATAACAGTTGCCTTGTAACAGCTCCCCCTCCTCTGATGCCTCTTCCAGTCCCTTCCCTGCTCCGGCTGGCTGAGCGGTAGCTGGATGGGGGGACGTTTCGGCAGTTGAGCATCGTGACGGGAGGCTGACGTGGCACAATCAGGCCACTGCTGCCTTGCTGGTGGCACTGTCACCCACCTTCAACTCCTGAAGTGGTTTCCAGTGCACCCTGCCTCCTTGCATTCACACCCTGGTGTGATTCCTCCCTTTGAGTGTGGGCTGCCCCTATGAGTTCCTTCTAATGGACAGAACAGGGCAAAAGTGATAGGATGTCACTTCTTCAGAAGGGACTAGGCTATAAAAGACTCTCCTGGTCTCTCTCTCTTTCTTGCGTACTCGAAGCAACTGACATGCTGAAAACCACCTTGTAGAGAGGTCCACATGGCAAGGAATTTTGGGAGGCTTCTGACCAGCACCCAGCAAGGAACTGAGGCCCTCAGTCAAACAACCTGCAAGGACCTGAATCCCACCAGTAACTGAGTAAGCTTGGAAGTGGATCACCCCTCAGCCGACATGGATACCTTTATTGCAACTTTATGACTGGCCCTGCTAAGCTGTACCAGGGTCCTGACCCATAGAAATTAAGATAATGCATTGTTTTATGGCACTAAGTTTTGGAGTAAATTGTTACAAACTGAAATAGATAATGAACACAGATTTTAGTATCAAGAGAGAAGCTGTGTCATGAAAAATATCTCAGAAAGTGAGATGGCTTTGGAACCAGACGGTGGGCAGAGGCTGGGAGTATTCTGAGGAGCTTATTAGAGAAATCAGAACTTTGAGGATGCTGCTGGGGAAGGGTCCAAGGAAGTGAGGAACATCTTACTGGAAGCTTGAGGAAGGCGATCCTTGCTATGCAGTGAAAGAAACCTTGGCAACAATGTCATCTGCAGGGATATGGAAGGGCATGTGCCTGATCAACTTTGTGATCTGGCTAAAGAGCTATCTAAGCAAAGGGTTGAAGGTACTAGCTGGTTTCTTCTTGCTGCTTATGGAAACAGTGGCAGATTTTATTTTCTTGGGCTCCAAAATCACTGCGGATGGTTACTGCCGTCGTGAAATAAGAAAATGTTTGTTCCTTGGAAGAAAAGCTATGAAAAACCTAGACAGCGTATCAAAAAGCAGAGACATCACTTTGCCAACAAAGGTCTGTCTAGTCAAAGCTATGGAGAGTTGGACCATAAAGAAAGCTGAGCACTAAAGAATTAATGTTTTCGAACTGTGGTTCTGGAGAAGATGCTTGGACAGAAAGGAAATCAAATCAGTCAATCCTAAAGGGAATCAACCCTGAACACTCATTAGAAGGACTGATGCTGAAGCTCCAATCCTTTGGCCACCTGATGCGAACAGCTGACTCATTGAAAAAGACCCTGATGCTGGGAAAGATTGAGGACAGGAGGAGAAGGGGTGACAGAGGATGAGATGGTTGGATGGCATCACCAACTCAATGGACATGAGTTTGAGCAAACTTCAGGAGACAGTGAAGGACAGGGAAGCCTTGTGTGCTGCAATCCATGGGGTCACAAAGAATCAGACATGACTAAATGACTGAACAACAGCAATGTGAGAAGAGAGATAAAATGAGGGAAAGGTGGTAGGGAAGGAGCCAGATTTGATAGTTTGGAAAGCTCTCAGCCTCCCAAGACAGCAAAGGATGCTAAAATTAAGAGAGGCTTTGAGCACTGTCAAGAAAAGGTGGTCTGGAGATAAAGCTGAGGGTGTAACTGTGCAACCTGTGGCTAAGACCTCGGGAAGATCAAAGGATTGCAGCGTCATTCAGCCTCACAAAGGCCCTTTCAAGAGATCAGGGTGGGCTTTACAGATCCTCAAGATCAAACAATAGGGCCTCTGGGAAGCGTATGAGCATTGTCCCTCGGCCATCTTAATGGACACCCAAGGTAGAGAAGTTCAGTTCAAAGAAATTTGTGCTTGTGGTTTTTGTGTAATAGAGTGGATCTCAATGAAATTTACAGAAGACCCACGAAGTTTTGGAGAACACTATTATCAGAAGTATCACTGTCAGATTGGAACAGAAAGGACAGAGAGGGTACAAAATAAAAAGAGGTCATTGGGCTCCCCAAATTCTCAGCAGGAAGCAGGCTGGAAAAAAGGAAGCTTCAAGCATACATTTCCTTTCATGAAGAAAAAAAGAAGGACGACTCAGAGGGAGAAACCAAGAGCTCAAAAGGTAGAGCTGAATACTCTCAGATTTTGAAACTAATCAAGAAACTTCCAACATTTTCATTGGTGGATTTCAGAATTGTTATGGGCCAGGGACTTTTCTCTGCCTCACTTTCCCCCCACTTTTGAGTAAGAATGTCCGAACCCATTGCCCTGTGCTGTTCCACCACTGTATGTCCTGTGTGTGGGGACAGAGAACTTGTCCACCTGGCTTTACAGAGCTGTAGCTCCAGAGTAACAATATTCTAAGACCTGTACTTAAGGAACTACACCAAGTTTGTCCATACCTGAACTTGATTTAGATGGTGTGATTCTGGACATTGGGCCAATGCTTTCATGGGATGAGGGTTTTGGAGGGCCTTGGGAAGGAGTAACAGTATGTTGCATGTGGAAAGGCCATGAAGTCATTTCAGGATGGGGGGCAGCTTGCGGTAGGCAGCTTTAGAAGAGACTAAATGATTTTTGTCTCCTGGCATTCACACCCTTGCATAACCCTCTCCCCTTATGTATGTAAATTTCAGAGAAGACGGGGTTGGTCAATGAGAGGTACAGGTGCACACCAGTTCTGTCCAAAGGAGGAGCCCAGTTCTTCTAATAAATAAAATACAGCAAAATGATGGGCAGCTGATTCTGAGATTAGGTGACCATGACTTCTGTCTTTTTCTGTCTCGGACTCACTCTGATGAAGGCAACAGCTGTGTTGAAAGCTGACCTGTGGAAAGGAACTGAGGCACTCTCTGGTCAACAGCACTGAGGACATCAAAATCCTTCAAATCACCTCGATAAAAAGCTTGGAGCCATTCTTTTCCCCAGCAGAGCTTTGAGATGATCATCACCCAGGCAATCCCTGATGGCACTGTTGTGAGAATCTGGCCGAACCACACTCAGATTCCGACACACAGACAAGGTGAGATAAGAAACATGGCTTCAAGCTGCACGATTTGGGGTAATTTGTTACACAGGAAACAGACACTTAGTGCCCCCACCCCAAGGTCCTGTGCTGCAACACTTCCTGCAGAAACACTCTCACACTCTCCTCAGGACCTTTGTACATGCTGCTCCAGGCTGAACTCCTCCTTTCTACCTTCGAGGTCTGATAAATTTCCACTTGTCAGACAAGACTCAGCTCAAGTGTCCCTTCCTCCAGGAAGCCCTCTTGGACCCTTTCACCCTACTCGGAGCTCCCATATCACATCCTCATCTCGTTCATATTACATCTTAACTAGTGTTTGTCTCAACTTGTGCAGGAGAGCAGGGGCCTTGCCTTACTCATCCTAGTGCCCTTAAAAATCTCATAGTGCTTCACATGCAGTAAAATAATCATATAAAACTGTTATTTATGTACCTGTGCCATGCCTGGTAGTGTTTGAGGTCGTTTACATGTAATATGTGAGTGTGTGCTCAGTCGCTTCAGTCGTGTCCAACTCACTGTGACCCCATGGACTGTAGCCCACCAGGTTCCTCTGTCCATGGGATTCTCCAGGCAAGAATACTGGAGTGGGTAGCCATTCCCTTCTCGAGGGGATCTTTCCAACCCTGGGATTGAACCCAGGTCTCCTGTGTCTCCTGCATTGCAGGCAAATTCTTTACCCACTAAGCCACCTGGAAAATCCTTACATGTAACAATCTTACTTAAAAATAAACTCAATCAGGCAGAAACTTTAAACATCCCCATTTTGCAGATGACGAACTGAGGCGCTAGGTGAGGTGCTCAGTGCTGGAAAACGAAAAAATGGGATCCTGAAAGGTCCCTCCTTCCCGGGCCTGTTGTCAGCCACCTCCTCTTTTTGGAGCTGGATACAGAGCAGACTTGGGCCAGGAGGCCTCCTGAGACAACACCCTGTGCTTGACTGGTTACATAATTTGGCATTTCCAGAGAAGTACCAGGATCTTTCCCTCGGCGCCTCCTCAGAAGGGCTTGGCTCTGACCCAGAGAATTTGTTGGGCACCAGAAATTACACCTCCAGCTCTCTGCTCACAGCTGCGCCTCTGGCCCGCAGGCAGAAAGAGTGTGTTCCTCCCCTCACACCCTGTCATTATGAACCACGTAAATTCCTCGATACTTGTGTTGAAATGAACAGATGTGGCTCTGTATTTTTAATGCATTATCTGCAGTTAGCGGCAGTGGGCATGAAAGAACTCTGCGGTCCCTAGGGCTGCCCCTGGTGGATGCAGCTGTGAGTACATTTGTGCTGAAGAATCCAGCCCAGCTCCTCTGGCCCACACAGCTCTGGTGAGTGGGCGAGGGAGCCTCCATTTGCACAGCGTCTGCCCGGCCAGGAAGCAGAAGGGGGCTGCTGATGCCTAATGGTGACTCCACTGCCAACCTGGCCCCTCGTCATCCCTCCTGCTGCTGCTGCTAAGTCGCTTCAGTCGTGTCCGACTCTGTGCGACCCCATAGACAGCAGCCCGCCAGGCTCCGCCGTCCCTGGGATTCTCCAGGCAAGAACACTGGAGTGGGTTGCCATTTCCTTCTCCAATGTGTGAAAAGTGAAAGTGAAGTAGCTCAGTTGTATCCGACTAGTAGCGACCCCAGGGACTGCAGCCCACCAGGCTCCTCCGCCCATGCGATTTTCTAGGCAAGAGTACTGGAGTGGCTTGCCATTGCCTTCTCCACGCCATCCCCCCTAGGCTGTCTAAATACCCTGAAAGGAGGTCCTCCACCCAGATGTTACAGGTGATAAAAGTTTTCACAGGATTGGGGTCTGTGAGAAGATGCAAAGGGGGTGTGCTGCAGCGCCCAGAACAAACCTAAGGGTCTGTCTGCAGATTTCAGAGAAGCAGGGCTAGTCGATGAGATGTATGGGTGCATGCCAGTTCTGTCCAAAGGAGGAGGACATTTTTGGTCATAAATATAATGCTAACACACTTTTCACTTTCACACATTGGAGAAGGAAATGGCAGCCCACTCCAGTGTTCTTGCCTGGAGAATCCCAGGGACGGGGGAGCCTGGTGGGCTGCAGTCTATGGGGTCGCACAGAGTCGGACACGACTGAAGTGACTTAGCAGCAGCAGCACATACACTCTGGTCTAGTACATATACCATATAATCCATATATATTTGTAGCCATAAATATAATGCTAATATGGAGGAGGGCATGGCAACCTGCTCCAGTATTCTTGCCTGGAGAATCCCCATGGACAGAGGAGCCTGGTGGGCTACAGTCCATGGGGTCACAAAGAGTCAGACACGACTGAGTGACTAAGCACAGCACAGCTCAACATACTATGGTCTTAGCACTCTCCAGGCATCATCAGAAAGCAGTGTCAATTCCTCCCCCCTCCACCTCCCCCAACCACAAAGCACAGCTGAATACCACCAGGAGTCCACCCGTAGTTGAACGAAGTTGGGATTATTGGCTCTTGGCCATGAGGGAGAATGCACAGCCCTGAGAACTGTCAGGCATCTCAGTAAGTGGAGGGCTTTTCTGGTGGCTCAGATGGTAAAGAATCTGCTTGCAATGCGAGAGACCTGGGTTCAATCCCTGTGTCGGGAAGATTCTCTGGAGAAGGGCATGGCAACCCACTCCAGTATTCTTGCCTGGAGAATCCCATGGACAGTGGAGCCTGGGTTTGCAAAGAACTCACTGGAGGAGTTAGGTTTTTTGTTAGGTGATGTGGGGGAGGGTTCAAAGCAGTGGAGCTTTGCTGTGGACTGGTTGCTATCAGGCAGTGAATATACTTCACGATTGGGTACTTAATTTTATCGAGAAGGTGGGAGGAATGAAGCAAGACTAAAGTTGCAACTGGTAAATAAGCAGCTGTTGAGAGTTCCCTGTGGTCCAGCGGTTAGGAATCCACCTTGTAATGCAGGAGATGCAGTATGCACCCCTCGTCAGGAAACTAAAATCCTCCATACTGCAGGGGAACTAGGCCCTTACACCGCAACTACTGAGCCCCTGTGCCACAACTAGAGAGGCCTCACACTGCAACGGAAGATCCCACACGACGCTATGAGCGCCAGACGCAGCCAAATAAATACAGAAAGTATGTTTCACAAAAGCAGCAGCTGTCACTCGTGTTAGCCAAGGTGCGAAGAGCGGGGGAGGTGGGGTCATTGTTGTCTCTTGGTGATATCCTCGTTTGTGTCTGAGTTCAGATGTGATTATCAAGTGGCCTTGATTTTGTCTTGCTCCATTGCGGTCACGGAGCTCTAACAGGAGGACACCAAAGTCTAGGTGTGGGGTGGCCAGGCCAGCTCCCACCTCTCAGTCCGTCTCTGGCTTTCAGGGGGCTGCTATTGTGGCAGCTTTTAGAAACAGAGAAATGCAAACTCAGAAAGTTGCCAAAGCTGAGCAGTGGAGCTGTGAGCCCACCATCACCTGAACTGGAGTAGACGCCGAGGGATTCGGAGGAAGGGGTGGAATGGGTAAGATTACAGGAGCCAGGCTGACCACGAAGAGGACTAGCCGAGACTCTGAATCAGAGGGAACACAGGATTTGGAGCGAGAGCTCTCCACTCGAGAAATCTGTCCCTGCCACTTACTAGTTACTCGGCCTTGGGCAATTTACTGAACATCTTAGATTCAATTTCTTCTGCATAATGGGGATATAGAAATCTGTTTCCCACAATTATTGTGAGAAAAAAATAAACAGACATAGTATAAGGCACCTATGCAACTTCCAGGAACAGGAGAGTCCCCTCTGAGTACTTCCTGTGTGCCAGCCACCGCTCTGAGTATCTCACCTGTACCGACTCATCTAACACAGCCACCCCTTGAGGCAGATTCTGTTATTAGAGTCCCTGGTCTGCAGGAGAGACGATGGAGGTACAGAGAGGTTAAGCAACTTCCCTGAGGTCACACAGCCGTCCAGGAGCAGAACTCAGGCAAGCCGGTTCCAGCACCTTCACCCTTCTGCCTCCTTGTGGCTTCGAGATCACTGTTTCTCCCATTTCCTACGGCTTCCCTGGTGGCTCAGATGGTAAAGAATTTGCCTGCAGTGCAGGAAACCTGGGTTCAATTCCTGGGTCAGGAAGATCCTCTGGAGAAGGGAATGGCAATCCACTCCAGTGTTCTTGCCTGGAGAATTCCATGGACAGGAGCCTGGTGGGCTATAGTGCATGGGATCGCAAAGAGCTGGACACGACTAAGCGACTAAAACACACACCCTTTTCCTGCTGCAAGGACTTCCACCTCAACAGGTCTAGTCACATTTCGATGGTGACTGCATGCTCTGGAACTGCCCGGGTTCTAGACTTTTGCTTGAGGAAGGGTCCAAGCTGCTTGCTTGGCTCTGGTTTGGAGAGCACTTGTTTCCTTTTCGAAGGTCAAGACACTCTCAGCATGACAGGTGACACAGATTCAGGTCGCTGCAGTGGATAGATCAAATAAAACACAGTATTGCCTTGTTGGTATTTCTGTGCCTTTCAGTAAGTCCTGAAGGCAGAGAGATGAGTAAAAACGAAAAGGACCCGAGGTGGGGTGGGAGGAACGACTCAGTGCTGCAGCCAAAGCCCTCCTGTGCCAAGACTGATGGGTGGCAGAGGCTGCCTGAGAGGAAAAGGGTCAGAAGTGACCATGTGGTCCCCTTCCATACCACGGCGGCAGGAAGCTCTGCAGTGGCCACAGCATCACGGCCCAAGGCCGAGTCAGCACTGGGTAGTTCTAACCGCTTGAGTAGGTGTATAGGTTGTGTGTTGGTTCTGGGAGACTGGGGGCGAGGACTCCTGGACCCAGGGATGCCAGTAACTAAGGTCCTTCCTGCCACTGACCCCCCTCCAGGCAGTGTTCCGCCACCACTTGGGGGAGATAAGTCCTAGAACGCCCATCAACATTTCTTCTGCAGTTTCATGCAACCCCAGATCATAGTCATCAGCCTTCTTGAGGCTCATCTGTTCTTAATTATATCTCTCAATCCCAAGGCATTACAACTGTGCGAATTGGGGAAATCTAGCTGCTTAGAGGATTCACAATAATCACAGTAATCTCCGGTATTTACAGAGCTTCCTTCTGTAGACTGTGGGAGCCAGACAGACAACACGTAGTGGTGAAGACACCCTGAACTCGCTCTCAAGTTCTCTTCACAGCGTGCCAAGCCCTCAGTTGGTCTTATTTTACTTTGCTCAAGGAGGGACACGAGAAAAGTAGTTTTCTCCATTACTTCCTGAAGGAGACCGAAGAGAAGATGGGAAGGTGAAAGCCATGGAGAAGATATGCCTCAGGTTGCACGCTCAGCCTGCGCCCTCTTCTCCTGCCCACCCTGGGAGGGGTGCGCTCCTTCCTGCAGTTACGTTGTTCCAGTTGAGCACCTCCTTTCTTGGCAGCAGCTGCCTGGACAAAGAGCTGACATCGGCTAAGGAGTTGAGCCAACCAGATTCCCTTTTTCTTTTTGTGGGGTTGGGGAAAAGAATTCACCTGCCATGCAGGACATGCAGGAGATGGGGGTTTAATCCCCGGGTTGGGAAGATCCCCTGGAGGAGGAAATGACGACCCGCCTCAGTATTCTTGCCTGAAAAATCCCATGGACAGAGGAGTCTGCTGGGTTACAGTCCAAAGGGTTGAAAAGAGCTGGACACGACTGAGCGACTGGGAATACAAACACAACTTAATTCCAAAGAATTTTTACCTGTAATTCTAGAAGTTACATAAATTTGAATTATATATAATTCATTTATGTGTGTGTACATAGATGAATTTCTGAAAAAATTTTTAGTGCTAATTCAAGACAAGAGATGTAGAAACTGGGAGTCAGTCAGTTGGCTCCTAAAGCTAGAAGGTCAGGCAGACTCGGGGACGGTGTGCTGACTGACAAGCAGAGAGAAGGGGAGGAGCCGTGAGACCCGAGAGGACTGCTCTCCGCGCGGTCTGTCCCACGGGTTTATTCAGTAAGCCCCTTGGATTCCTAAGCCAGGAGCCGTCCCCTTGAGGCCGTGACTGCATGAAGGGGAGGCACTGGAAAAAACCCGAAACTCCTGCACGTCTGCTCCGACACTCCCTGCCTTCCCTTCAGCTTCAGCGGAAGACAGGGCCAGGTCCTGTGGGTACGTTACATGGGGCAACCACACTTCTTCCCTAGTGGGGACACCACAGGGGGTGCGGGCCAGATCACGGTCCATCCCAGAGACCCCTGCTGATTTTTATCGGAAACCGACATGGGCCTCCCCAGAGTGCTGGGGTGTGGGGCACAGCTGGCCCTGACCTCCGCAGCTTGACAGAGAAGGATACAAGGAGTCCCTGCAAAGAAGCTGTTGTCATGACACAGCACAGCCATCTGGTCCCCTCATTGATCTGACAGCAGTAGCAGGGGCAGAAGGAAATAGACACGAAGGCCCCAGGAGCACAGTTCTATGGAGAATGGCATTGATTCGTGTACCCGCCCGATGACTGGCCAGACTCTCTGTGTTTAAAAGACATTCACGCAAGGTCAGGGCTGGAAGGGCACCTTAGGGAGGCCCCCAGGACAGTCCAGCATTGTCACAAATGGGAAAAGCAAGCCCCTAAGACACTACTGAGACGTGACCTTTCCATTTCAATCAAGAGAGTCCAAATAGCTTCCATTGTTTATTGGCAGTTTTGTGGGCAAAAGGGGATATTGTTGTGCTTTGTAGCCCTATGTAGTCTTCCCAGAGGGAGAAAAGCAAAGAGAATATATATTTATGTGGAGTCTATAGGACTGAATCATAAACACTTGGACTAAAAAACAATAAAAAACAAACAAACAAAAAGCACATAGTTACTACCAGGGTAAACAATGGGTGGTCACTAGTTCAGAAGCCCCATCCCATCACTCACCCCCACTCCAAAGGACACGGGCAAGCAAACCTGAGATTTATCCCAGCTGGAGGTTCTGAGTATGTGGAACAGTGGCCCCTGTGACACTAGCATTTGCCCAGTGTTTGCTCAGCCACAGAGTCAGTTTCAACCTGCCCTGTCCCCGTGCCAGTGAGTCTCTAGAAGAAATCCATCCTGAGCTCCTGTCCTCAAGGCAGGTGGCTTCTGGAAATAGCCTGCTGCCCTCCCGCATACTGCCCCCACCCAAGATGTCACGGGCTCTGTGGGACTCAGCCCTTGGGGCCTCTTCGGCCTTCGTATTTAACTACACAACCGCCCCGTGGGCCGTCTGCCTGGCTGGTCTGCTCTAGTCTCTGCTTCCCACTCTACCCCCTCATAGTTCTGGCACTTCCAGGGTTTGGCCCCATCCTCCTGAGGGCCAGGATTTATCCTTCCCATCTCCATTTGCCCACAAGTGCTCCTGACCTAAGAGTCACACAAGCACCTGCTCCAAGCGTCCACCCCACTCTCTCAGAATTTGCCTTACTAGAGCTTCAGGCCCAGGTGAGGCTGAATTTGCCTTTTTTCCTTGACTATTAACTCTGGAGGAGGAAATGGCAACCCACTCCACTATTCTTGCCTGAAAAATCCCATGGACAGAGGAGCCTGGCAGGCCACAGTCCAAGGGGTCGCAAAGAGTCACACACGACTGATGGAATAAGCACACACGCACTTGGCTGTTAAGATGGATAATCCATCATTTTTCAAGTCTGGCTCTAAGTGGCATCATCACAGTTACAAATGTTGGCTTTCAAGTGAAAAGAGCTGGGCCCTGAATTCTGTTCACACTACTAACCAACTTGGGCAAGTTATCAGACTCCATTCTTCTGAGCCTCATTTTCCTCACCTGTGTAAAGTGGATGATCAAACCTATTCCACACGACTGGTACAGAGTAAATGAGAGCACAAATGAAACGATGGATAGAAAGAACTCAGCACAGTTTAACATACATAATACTAACATGGAGCATTCATTGAGAGCTTAGATAGTTAAATTCTGGGCAAAGGGCTTTACAAGCATTACCTTAGTTAATTTGCACAGTAATCTTTTGAGATCCCATTTTCCCAAAATTTTAAATGAGAGGTCTAAGGCTTGAAAGGTTAAGTAAATTTCCCAAGGTCAACAGTTGGGTAGTGGCTAAGCAAGCACCAATTGTGATCTTGAGGAGACCAAAGATTATGATTTATCTCACTTAATGTTCTAGTACAATGCCTAGTGGGCTTCCCAGGTGGCTCAGTGGTAAAGAATCTACTTGCAGTGCAGGAGACAGGGGTTTGATCCTGGGTTGGGAAGATTCCCTGGAGAAGGAAATGGCAACCCACTCCAGTATTCCTGTCTGGGAAATCCTATGGACAGGGGACCCTGGAGGGCTACAATTCATGGGGTCACAAAAGACTTAGCAACTAAACAACAACAACAACGCCTAGTATGTAGTGGTGATGTGGTGATTTAGTTGCTAAGTTGTGTCTGGCACTTTGCAGCCCTGTGAAGAGTATCCTGCCAGCATTCTCTGTTCATGGGATTTTCCAGGGCAAGCTACCAGAGTGAGTTGCCATTTCCTTCTCCAGGGCATCTTCCCCACCCAGGGATCGAACCTGGGTCTCCTGCATTGCAGGCAGATTCTTTACCAACTGAGCCACCAGGAAAGCCCGCCTAGTATGTAGTAGGTGCTTAAAAAATGTGTGTTGACTTAATGCATGGCTCCCAAGTCAGTGCTCCTTTGCACAACTGGGTTGAGAGCTCACCTTTATCAACTTATTTTTTTTAGTTTCTGTCTTTTTTATTTTTACAATGGGGGACAGAAAGCTGTTCATTTATGTTTTAATACACTCAAACCTTCTATCTGAATGGACACATAATTTCCATACCACCTACTCTTTAATCAGAGAGTACTCACAGATTCAGCACTTTGGACACAGCTAGGAATTTTTAGCAAATGTGCAGTCAGTATTCATTTAAAAAGTATTTACAATAAGTGTGACCCACATATGAGAAAATACTACATTCCCCACTTCTTGCTCAGTGGTTCTGGCTTCTTCCTCCTTTTCAGAGTCTATCAGATGAGAAAAGATTGCCATAAAGATTTTATGAGTCCAAGAGAAACATTACTCAAACAGGATTTATTTCAAAGGCATCACACTGAAACTGTGGCATGTTGTCTAAAAGAGAATCAAAGCTCATATTGGTGGGATTTTTACACTCAAATGAAGTCTAAATGTTGCAGAAGATCCTCTTAATGCCTACCAACTGAGCAACTTCTTCAATTTGGTTCAATTCAGCAGACAGTTTATAGAGTATGCATTTTCAGTATCTCTGGGCCCACACGTGAAACCAGTGATAAGAGACAAGAATATGATCTTTGCCCATCTGCACTCAGATAAGGAGAAAGGTAATTATGGGATTGGTACTTTCAGACCTTCACACTCTGGGACAAAAATATTTTTATGATGCCCAGTATGTGTCAGGTACCTTGCTGAACATTGCAGGGAAAACAAGGCACAGTTTCTATGCTCAGGGACCTATTGTCTCGTTGGGGAGACACACATACCCCGAGGCAGTACACTGTGCAGTGAGAGAAGGGTTACACTAGAAACAGGCATAAGAGCATGCCAGCAGGGAGCTTGTTCGAGAGTCGTGTGAGGTGTCCACTGTTCTCTGTCTAGTTGAAAAACCCCTATTCATTCTTCAAGAAGCCAAATCAAATATCTTCTCTGAATGCCTTCCTCACTCTTCAAGAAAGAATTGGCCTTCCCTCCTTGGGGTGCCCACAAAATCTTGAATAAAGGGAAAGTGGGGGTGACAGACACTGTGTAAGTATTAAATACACTCACATTTCTGCAGGAGTAGAGAGCAGGAAATAATTAACTGTCAAGGAAGGGGTAGAGATACTTGAACTGATTCTTGAAAGATGTGGAGAAGGTCATTACAGACGGAGAACGCAGGAAGGATAAAGGCGTGACAGGATGCATGGTTATGATGTATTTATAGGATCGCAAGTAGCTGGAGTGGCTGAAGCAAGGCACAGGGGAATGGTGTGGGGAGCCGGTGACAATGGGGAGAGGTGGCCGAGGATGAAGCTGTTGCATTAAGGATGCAGTCAGATTATGAAAAGTCTCTGGTAAGAAGTTTGTTCCTCATCCTGCAGGTGGTAGGAGCTATCAAAATGCATTTTAACTTTTATTGATTTTTCTGCACCCAGGAAGTAATATGTACTTATTATAAAACTTAAAGAGAATACAAAAGAACGTAAAAAATACATTAGCATCCCCTCCTGAGCTCATAGTGTTCATATTTTTTCCTGTCTTCTTTCTTTAATGACTACTATGTATGTATGTATGTAAAAATTTTAGTTCGTACTATATATATTTAGTTTTGTAGGTTGATTTTTTCACTTAAATCATATTAAGGCATTTTCCCATTTCTGAGAACATCCTTTGAAGTTAATTGTTACTTGGTTTATCAGCTACATGTACCACAGTTTATGGAACCATTAATTCTGAACATATACAGTTTCCTTTCCGCCACTGTAATAAATGTTACTGCAAGTAACATCCTTGTGTATCCCATTTAACAAAGACTTCTTGCTATTTCCTCAAGACAAATTCCTAAAAGTGGCACACACTTTTTACATTTTAATCACTATATACTGTCAAACTATCTTCCCAAAAGTTTGTGCCAATTTATAAAACCACCAACAGGGCATGAGGCTCAAAGAGGTTACATGACTTGCTAAGATTAAACAGCTGGGGAATGGAGGGCTGGAAATCAAATGTGGGCACTGGTATCCACAGGGCTTTGACAGAACTTTGGTGGGAGATGGGGAATGGGGTGGCCAGAGGTACCTGAGTCTGGAGCGCTGAAGCTAGCTTGGGTGAAGATGGACGATCTAATGAGATGACTTCAAAAGGCAGGCTGTTCAGTGGACAACACTTGCCATTTCATACTCTGTATAAAGCTGCCAAGGTCACAACTCTTCCCATTTGAGAGTGTTCAGACCAAAGAGAAATGAAACACATCTCCCTTTCTCTTGACTGCTATTTCTTTGTAGACTCAGCCCTTGGCTGGATTTAGTGAGCGTGGCACGTGTGAAAACTTGCCTGGTCACCTGAAGTGTGATTCCAGGAGGATCCCTCATTCATGCCCTGAGTTCACTGAAAAAGTCCATGCTAGGTATACCCTTCCATCAACCATAACGAAGTCCGAGGCATCCATCTTGCTGGGGACACAGTATATCTCCTCAGCTGTCTCATAACTAAGAAGTGGCTAGATGAGGGATAAAAGAATCGAGGTCCTGGCTCTTTCAGTCCACATATCTTAATCTCCTAGCTGACTTCTTTTCCGACTCCCTCCCACTCTTTCCCTTCACGGCCACAAACGCAATAACCTAATTCTAGGCAGAACATGAGGACCAAACTCAGAGTCATCTCATCAAAGCACCGCAGGTTAGACATTACAGGCTTGAGAGGGATTCAGAGTTGCACGGCAGCTGACTCCATCAGTCCCCACTAGGACACCTCCAGCTAGTGTTTGTCCAGCATCCACTTAACTCCAAGAGTCCTCCTGCAGGAAGCTGTTCTCAGCTAACTACTAGACCTTACACAGAGTCAAGGTTTGACTCTTACAACTACCCACTGTTGCAGTTTCTGTTGATGATCTAAACTTTCTTCCATATGACGGACACTGAATTATCTGCAAACAGGTGTCATTTTCCCCACCATAGGTGAGGTGCTGAATCATAAGTGTTTTAGGCTTTGGAGTCAGATAGCCCTCTGACTCTAGTAAGCAGCTGCTCTTCTTAGGGCAAACTGCTGTACCTCTCTGATGGTGAACATCATCTCAGTCTCAAGTTATTTCCTGGACCAAAAATAATGATGATCGCTGGAGACTGGTGGGGACTTAATGAAATGTCAATAGTATGGCAAGTGGTGGGTGGTTGATAGGTGCTGAGTCCCCTCACAATTGTCTCTGTTGAAGCCAGTATTTCTCAAAGGCACCCTCTGACCTGTTGCATCGAGATGGCCGAGGGTGGGTATTTAAAATGTAGATGTCTGGGTCATAGCCCTAATCCATGAGTCACATTCAGTGAGGGTGCGCTCTGGAAATGTATTTTTTAGTTCAGAGCAGTATTCATATGCCAAGAAGTTGGAAGGATTAAAACCTAGGGGGACTCTCCAAAGCTGCCGAGGGGTGCACATTCAGAGGCCCATCTGTCTGACCCCTGGGTAAGATGCTCCGCTGAGGACACGTGCCTCCCAACTGGGAATCGAGGCCTTGTTTTCAGGGAGTCTTACTCTTGTGCTCAGTCTCAGAGAGAGGCCTTCTTCCCTCTGTGTCTGGGACTTGGAATGTGGAAGTGACAGGGGACTGGTGAAGATGTTGCCACGTAGACAAGGAGTTTAAACGATTGTCAGTCTGTTCAGTCGCTCAGTCGTGTCCGACTCTTTGCGATCCCATGGACTGCAGCATGCAGGGCTTTCCTGTCCATCACCAACTCCTGGAGCTTGCTCAAACTCATGTCCATTGATTCAGTGATGCCACCCAACTATCAACTATTGTGATAATCTTCATATTACCAGAGGGAGAGGATCAGCCTTTGGGAAGAGGAGAAGCAGGGCAGGGGCCCAGGGGCCAGCCAAGCAGATTGATACTGAGGGTGCACTCCAGGCCAGTAGGGGAGCTTGAGGACCTTTGTGACCACAGCAGACACACAGTGGATGATAGAGTGCCCTGTCCTTTCCCAGACATGCCACATATCCTAGCAACCAACTCCAGACCTGCCCTCCAGTGGAGATTCCCCAGAGAGTCCTCACACCTATAACAGTTCATGTATTTATCCTCACACGCCTGCTCATCAGGCTTCCCAAGTGGTTCCATGGTAAAGAATCCGCCTGCCAATGCAAGAGACACAGGAGATACGGGTTTGATCCCTGGGTTGGGAAGACCCTCTGGAGAAGGGCAGGACCACCCACTCCAGTATTCTTGCCTGGAGAATCCCATGACCAGAGGAGCCTGGCGGGCTACAATTCTTGGGGTCCCAGAGTCCGTCATGACTGAGCACCCACACGCATGCTCCACTCATCGTCTCGCTCCTCTCCCTCTGGCTCCCAGGCAGGTTCTCTACACTGTACCCAGTTTCCGGCTGATGACTCCCTGAAGTCTATTTACAACCCACATCCCTCCTGCTAACTTCAGACCCTTACATCCATCTACCTTCGATGCCCTGCAGGCATCTGAACCTTAACACGCCATCACTCCCTTTGCCACCTCCTGTCATCCACCAGCCATGCAAAGCGAGAGTGAAAGCCACGCCTCCTCGTCGTGCTCTGACCTCAGGTTCACTGGATCACTAAGCAAGTGATGCCTGTGCACCATCCTCCAGACTCTGCAATCCTCATTTCCACTCAGACTCTCCTGCACATCTGTGATCATTCAGGCCTCACCACTTCTTTCCTGGGCTACTGCAGCTCCAATGGGCAGCTCGAGTCTGGGCCTGCATCCATGCCTGCCCCCTACCCTCCTTCCACGCCCGCCTCCTCCCCTCCGTCCACGCCCGCCTCCTCCCCTCCGTCCACGCCCGCCTCCTCCCCTCCTTCCACGCCCGCCTCCTCCCCTCCTTCCACGCCCGCCTCCTCCCCTCCGTCCACGCCCGCGTCCCGCCCTCCGTCCACGCCCGCGTCCCTCCCTCCGTCCACGCCCGCGTCCCTCCCTCCGTCCACGCCCGCGTCCTCCCCTCCGTCCACGCCCGCGTCCCTCCCTCCGTCCACGCCCGCGTCCTCCCCTCCGTCCACGCCCGCGTCCCTCCCTCCGTCCACGCCCGCGTCCCTCCCTCCGTCCACGCCCGCGTCCCTCCCTCCGTCCACGCCCGCCTCCTCCCCTCCGTCCACGCCCGCCTCCTCCCCTCCGTCCACGCCCGCCTCCTCCCCTCCGTCCACGCCCGCGTCCCTCCCTCCGTCCACGCCCGCGTCCTCCCCTCCGTCCACGCCCGCCTCCTCCCCTCCGTCCACGCCCGCCTCCTCCCCTCCGTCCACGCCCGCGTCCCTCCCTCCGTCCACGCCCGCCTCCTCCCCTCCGTCCACGCCCGCGTCCCTCCCTCCGTCCACGCCCGCGTCCTCCCTCCGTCCACGCCCGCGTCCTCCCCTCCGTCCACGCCCGCGTCCCTCCCTCCGTCCACGCCCGCCTCCTCCCCTCCGTCCACGCCCGCGTCCCTCCCTCCGTCCACGCCCGCGTCCCTCCCTCCGTCCACGCCCGCGTCCTCCCCTCCGTCCACGCCCGCGTCCCTCCCTCCGTCCACGCCCGCGTCCTCCCCTCCGTCCACGCCCGCGTCCTCCCCTCCGTCCACGCCCGCCTCCTCCCCTCCTTCCACGCCCGCCTCCTCCCCTCCTTCCACGCCCGCCTCCTCCCCTCCGTCCACGCCCGCGTCCCGCCCTCCGTCCACGCCCGCGTCCTCCCCTCCGTCCACGCCCGCGTCCTCCCCTCCGTCCACGCCCGCCTCCTCCCCTCCGTCCACGCCCGCGTCCTCCCCTCCGTCCACGCCCGCGTCCCTCCCTCCGTCCACGCCCGCGTCCCTCCCTCCGTCCACGCCCGCGTCCTCCCCTCCGTCCACGCCCGCGTCCCTCCCTCCGTCCACGCCCGCGTCCTCCCCTCCGTCCACGCCCGCGTCCCTCCCTCCGTCCACGCCCGCGTCCTCCCCTCCGTCCACGCCCGCGTCCCTCCCTCCGTCCACGCCCGCCTCCTCCCCTCCGTCCACGCCCGCCTCCTCCCCTCCGTCCACGCCCGCGTCCCTCCCTCCGTCCACGCCCGCGTCCTCCCCTCCGTCCACGCCCGCGTCCTCCCCTCCGTCCACGCCCGCCTCCTCCCCTCCGTCCACGCCCGCGTCCCTCCCTCCGTCCACGCCCGCCTCCTCCCCTCCGTCCACGCCCGCGTCCCTCCCTCCGTCCACGCCCGCGTCCTCCCCTCCGTCCACGCCCGCCTCCTCCCCTCCGTCCACGCCCGCGTCCCTCCCTCCGTCCACGCCCGCGTCCCTCCCTCCGTCCACGCCCGCGTCCCTCCCTCCGTCCACGCCCGCGTCCTCCCCTCCGTCCACGCCCGCGTCCTCCCCTCCGTCCACGCCCGCGTCCCTCCCTCCGTCCACGCCCGCGTCCTCCCCTCCGTCCACGCCCGCGTCCCTCCCTCCGTCCACGCCCGCCTCCTTCCCTCCGTCCACGCCCGCGTCCCTCCCTCCGTCCACGCCCACGTCCTCCCCTCCGTCCACGCCCGCCTCCTCCCCTCCGTCCACGCCCGCGTCCTTCCCTCCATCCTGCTCTCTAGCAGCAACCAGAGTGATCTTTCAACAATGCAATGCTGATCGTGTCACTCACCTGCTGTGCACCTTTCAGTGTCCCCCTATTGTCCCCAGAACACCATACCCATAATCTGGCTTCCACCGACCTGTTTCGGCTCATCCTCTCTCCATTTTTCCATATCCTTCAGCTACATTTCCAGGCACGGAACCTGGGAACTCCCGCCTCCTTCCGGAGCTCCTGGGCTGACCCGTCCCCCGGAGACCAGGGTTCTGATCGCCTGCTCTGCCCTTTCTTTGCAGTCGCTGTTCTCAGTCTACCTCACCATCCAGCTCAGCACACACAGGAGAGATGGGGAGAGAAGAGCAGCTATTATTGTTGTTTTCAAAACCTGCAAGCTCTTCCTATGCAGCACCGTGGGTACAGTGAGTGCTTGGCAGGCAATTTCTCCTCGCAATCCTCACCATGTGCCGAAGGGACAGACACACAGGAGGAACCAGAGGCCCAGAGAGGCTGAGCAACTTACACAAGGTTGTGCATCAGTATAAGTGGTGCAGATGACCCTTCAGCCCCGGGTGTCTGACTTCTGAGCCATATCAGAAAACTGCATCAGAGGACACAGCTCAGATCTATTTCCAATGGTCTGTGCGGAAAAATCTACCCTGCCTGAACAGAGACCCCTTAAGATATACTATCCTCAAACACCTAAGTGCTTAGCCTGGCTTATAGAGGAGGCAGTGTTATCCACCACAAGATGATTAGGACAACAATGAACTTAAATCCCAGTCACTGCTGGAGAATATCTGCTTCTGAATTCAATTTGGTTCAGTTCGATCCAATTTAATTCAGCGCAGTTATCGAGTGCTCACTATTCACCCAGTAAGGGCTGGCTGCAGGAGGCCCAGAGAGAAAGGCAGGGACTACTTTCGGGAAATCATAACTACTTGAGGCGTGGGGCATTACAGGAGGACAGGGGAGCTGGGGTGTTGGAAGCAGGGTTGAATGTAGAGAAGATTCTACCAGTTTAGTCTGATAGGAAGTCTCAGGCATAATGCATATGAAAGAAATTGGGATTAATGAGTGCTTGAGGGCAAGACTCCAGTGACGGAGAACGTGGCTCTATTATTTCCTAGCGGAGTCACCTAGGGCAGCTTATTTAGCTTCCTGAGCCTCAGTTTCCTCGTTTGTTTAAGAGGGGAATGAAAATAATACCGTCTCATAGATGGAAAGAGTTAAGAGAGATGACTCATATCAAGTGCTTCTTAGCACAGCACCAAGTGCCTGGAAAGAGTATAAAAAGTGTTAGCTCATACAATTCTCATTCTGGACTAGATATCTTGAAACAAATCACAGTTATAATTCCAATGCCTGGCCTAATCCCTGATACATAATAATGGCTCTTAAATAAGCAAACACATGGATGGAATGCACATCTTAGGAGTGCCAGGCAGCTGGAAGGGCCCTGGACACTATGATCAGAGTTGGAGCTATACTGTATGGGGAACAGTAAGCCCTGAAGGTTTGCAGCAGGGAGATGGTGCGACCAGACATGACCACATTGGCCAGAAGAGAAGATGGATGGGAGGAAGGGGAGATACTGGCGACTGGTGGGAGGCCACCTCAGCGTTCCAGGTGTGAGAGCACCCGAGCGAGGTGGGGATCTTGGTATCGCACTGAATGGAACAAACTGGAAAGACATTTGGGAGGTAGAACTGGCAGGACTTGGCCACCAAGAGATGTCAGCAGATGACAGCTGCCCTGCTTCTGAGCAGGTTCATCGCCCATGAAAGAGATGATCCGGTTAGTAACTCGAGGAGAAGCGATGTCCTCCCTGGAAGCCCCTGGCCACTGTTCCCGCTGGGAACGCTGGCCTTGTTGCCCTTTCTCATCTGCAGGATCACGAGGGGCCCATTCACAGAATGGGGTATGGTGGGCAGCCCACAGGAAGTCCTCCTACAAAAGAGGCTTGGGATTTCCGGTGGGGGCCCGAGGCCTGCAGCAGGAAAGGACTGCCCTCTCGGCAGATGGGAAGGGACAGGGGTCACTCTGACTGCAGCCCATTTGGCAGGGGATGTCTCCAAAGCTGGTAAGGAAAAGAAACACCTCTCAAAATAGTCCAAAGAAAAGGAAAAGCACGCTCTCATGTTTATAGCTACTTTGTCCCAGCACCATCACCTATTTCTTCTCATGCAGCCTTTAGCACGGCTGCAGAAAGGATTAGCTGCCTATTTTACAGGGAGGAAAACTGAGGCTCACAGGGCTTTTCCTATATTGTACACCTGTAATCTATACATTGCTAATATTGTACATCAACTATACTTCAATAAAAAACATCAATCAAAACAAAAAAGGTAGCAAGTATATTAAAAAAAAAACTCTGACCCAGTTTGTCAATGAAGGAACTAGGATTCAAACCCAGCTCTCCAACTCCACAGCCCATTCTATTTCCTCCATGACACATTTCATAATCTTTAATTTTAAAAGTCCCATTTCTTCAGACATTCACATACTGCCGATGGCAGTGCAAAATGATCAAATGCTTTTAGAAAGCAATTTGGCAATAAGAATCAAGAGTTTTTTAAAAAAATATTCATTCTGGGAATTGCTCCTAAAGAAATCATCATAAATTCAGAGGGGGAAAAAAAGCTGTACACACTACACTGTTCTTCACAGCAGTATTTATAACACGAACAACATGGAGATGATCTAAATATTCACGGAAGGAAGAATGGTTACGTAAGTTGTAATATATTCATTTAATGGAATATTTGGGGGCTTATAGTAGGGTTGCTGGTGGCTCAGACATTAAAGCCTCTACAAGCAATGTGGGAGACCCAGGTTTGATTCGTGAGTTGGGAAGATCCCCTGAAGAAGGAAATGGCAACCCACTCCAGTACTCCTGCCTGGAAAATTCCATGGATGGAGGAGCCTGGTAGGCTATAGTCTATGGGGTCGCAAAGACTCAGACACAACTGAGTGACTTCACTTCACTTTCTATATTAGGGTTTATATTAATAAGGAAAATACCAATGTTACAATAGGAAAATAATCAGGATGCAAAATTACACATAGCATCATCTAATGATGGTGCCAGAGAGCCATAAGGTTCCATTATTGGTACTTCCCCCTCCAATCTCCATTGGCCCCTTCTGAATCACTCTAGATTTTAAAAATTAATAACATTATTTGACATGGACAATGCATGATTGTCCCACTCTGCACAATGAATTTTATGCAGAGTGGAAATATAATCATCTTTAGAAATTTTGCTATTTGTGTTGATCTGTAATTCAGAATTTAGAAAAAACCATGCTTGCCTTTAAGCCTCCTCAATGCAGAAATGGAGCTGCCAACCCTATCATTTTTCTTTAATATAGTTCTGGAGGCACTGGGCATATAAGAAGCCAGAGGAACAAAAAGCAAACATATTGGAAAGGAAGAAGCAAAAGCACATTACTTGCAGCTAATATGATTGTCCAACCTAGAAAATCTGAAATAATCAACTTTAAAACTATTAGGGCTAACGTGAGAGTTCAATAAGATGGTCGATTACAAAAGAAATGTACAAAAATCAATGGAATTTTTATTTACAAGCAATAAACTATTAGAAAACGCAATGGAAAAATGACATTATAACAATAAAAGCTATAAAACTACCTGGAACAAACCTAACAATAAATTTGCTAGGCCTAAATGATGAAAACTATAAAATTTTATTAATGAATGTAAACAAAGATCTGAAAAATCAAAGTCATACCATGGTCCTGTACAGGATTATTCGCTATTGCAAAAATGTCAGTTCTTTTCAAACTCACCTAAAAGTTCAGTGAAATTCTAACCAAAATGACAATGGAAATTCTTAGGAGAAAACTGAAAATATTATTCTAAAATTTATGTGGAAAAGTAAATGCACACAAATTGCCAGTAAAATGTTTTAAAACTAACAGTAAGGAAGGATTTTTCCCACTAGAAAACCAAAATTACTATATAACTATGGTAATTGAAACTATGTGATTTTGGCACGTAAATAGATAAATGAAATAGAAGAAAAAATCCAGACACAGAACCATGAATAGATACGAACTTAAGTCTACGATCAAAGGGCCATTTCACATCAGAAAGCACAGGCTTGGGAACAATTCATTATTCTTTTGAAACTCGAGTTATATCTATATCTCACATCTGGCACAATATATATAATTCAGGCAGACTAAGGGGCTACCTGCAAAATATAAAACTCTGAGAGTTCTAGAAGAAATACAGAAGACTCTGTTTATAATTTCCAAATGGGGAAGTGTTCCAGACACAAAACCCAGGAGTCACAAAGAAACAGGACTGATTTGATCATAGAAATGTAAAATGTCTACTCTGAGGAAAAACCAAACAAAGCTGAAAGATAAGCTACTCAATGATAGAAAAGTTTTACAACATGTTGAACAGACTGGTATGACTATATGTTTGTGTCTCCCCAAATTCATGTGTTGAAACCTACTCCAATGATATTTGGAGATGGTATTTGGAGATGGGTCTTTGAGGGTTCATAAGTTCATGAGGGTGGATCCCTCACAAATGGGGTCAGTACTCATATAAGAGGCCTTGGAGAACTCCCTTGCCCCTTCCATGATGTGAGGACACAGCAAGGAGGTGGCCAACTATGAACCAGGAGGCAAGGTTTCACCAGACACAAAGTCTGCAGGCACCTTGATCTTGGACTTTTCAGCCTCTGGATCTGTAAGAAATAAATTCCTGTCGTTTATAGGTCACCAGCCTGCGGTATATTTGTAATAGTAGCCCGGACAGGCTAAGACATAGTATTAATATCCAAAATATACAAACAGCTCCGAAGAATCAATAGAAAAACACATACAAGCCAATAGAAAAACAGATAAAGAAAACAGATAATCCAGAAAATGAAATAAAAATGAAAAGATTATCAACTACTAATAATTAAAGGAATAGAAATCAAAAGAAGAATGAAGTGTTATTTTTTACCCATCAAGATGTATAAAAATAACAGTTTTAATTTGAGAAGATGTAGGGAAATATCCAATCTCATACATGGTTGATGGAAATGTCAAATTGGCACAGCTTTTGGGGGAGTATACTTAGGCAGAATCTACATGAAAAAGACATGCACTTTGACCCAGAAATTCTACTTTAAGGAAGTTATCTTATAAATGCTCCAAGGTGTGAACCAACATGAAGGTGATTACCATAGCACTGTTTGAAAGGATGAAAAATGATAATTATTAGGCAATTGTTTAAAAAATAATGAGGCAGATATAGGTACTGACATGGAAAAATATCTCATATGTGCCCTTAAGAGGATAGAAACAAACTGTAGGATAAGGTGTTTAACTCCCTGTCCAGTGTGTGTGTGTGTGTGTGTGTGTGTGTGCACGTGTGTGTAAATGCATAAAGACAGGTCTACAAAGCTACGGAACTTGTTAACAGTGTTTGCCTCTGGGGAAGAGAGAAGACTTCAGGTAGGGGGTTGACAAACAAGATGTGAACATTTTATTTTGCACCCTTGGGTATGTTTTGCATTTTCCACAATGAGCATGAATTGCATTGGTAAATAACAAAAAAGGATAATATAAACTCCCAGAACATGACTCTTTAACTGAAAAACAAAACAAAGCCAAGCCTAAAAAAAAACGAAAGGAAATACATCAAAATGTTCACATGTAAGTTAATTTATCAATTTTTTCTAAATTTTCTTTAATGACTTTGTATTATGTTTACAGTGGAAACAAACAAACAAAAATGAATGCTCTGTAATTTTTGAAATTCACAGAACTTACAATTCTGTAACTACAAAGCAGGTTTCATGGCCCCAGTTTTCCAAATCTCAATGGCTAACTGCCAAGCTAGCAGGCAGCCTAACCTTTCCCAGGACCCTCAGGTGGTTGGTACTGGTCCTCAAAAGGGTCTTCTTGCTTGCTGGCTGCAGCCTGCAAAAAAGGCTGCTAAGTCACTTCAGTCGTGTTCGACTCTGTGCGATCCCATAGACGGCAGCCCACCAGGCTCCCCCGTCCCTGGGATTCTGCAGGCAAGAACACTGGAGTGGGTTGCCATTTCCTTCTCCAATGCATGAAAGGGAAAAGGGAAAGTGAAGTTGCTCAGTCGTGTCTGACTCTTAGCGACCCCATGGACTGCAGCCTACTAGACTCCTCTGTTCATGGGATTTTCCAGGCAAGAGTACAACAGACCCTGATATTGGGTCTACCCCTCCTCCTGTCCTGAGAGGTCTCCGTCACTGTTGTCTGACAGATGTCACAGAAGTGGGACCACCTGCATAATGGGGTCCTGCTGCCCCCTGGACCTGCTCACCAGAGCCTCTGTCTCCTTTGCAGACTCCTGCCAAAGAATGCTCAAACTATCGCACAATTGCACTCATCTCACACGCTAGTAAAGTCATGCTCAAAATTCTCCAAGCCAGGCTTCAGCAGTATGTAAACCGTGAACTCCCAGATGTTCAAGCAGGTTTTAGAAAAGGCAGAGGAACCAGAGATCAAATTGCCAACATCCGCTGGATCATGGAGAAAGCAAGAGAGTTCCAGAAAAACATCTATTTCTGCTTCATTGACTATGCCAAAGCCTTTGACTGTGTCGATCACAATAACCTGTGGAACATTCTGAAAGAGATGGGAATCCCAGACCACCTGACCTGCCTCTTGAGAAACCTGTATGCAGGTCAGGAAGCAACAGTTAGAACTGGACATGGAACAACAGACTGGTTCCAAATAGGAAAAGGAGTACGTCAAGGTTGTATATTGTCACCTTGCTTATTTAACTTATATGCAGAGTACATCATGAGGAACGCTGGGCTGGAAGAAGCACAAGCTGGAATCAAGATTGCTGAGAGAAATATCAATAACCTCAGATATGCAGATGACACTACCCTTATGACAGAAAGTGAAGAGGAACTCAAAAGCCTCTTGATGAAAGTGAAAGAGGAGAGTGAAAAGGTTGGCTTGAAGCTCAACATTCAGAAAACAAAGATCATGGCATCTGGTCCCATCGCTTCATGGGAAATAGATGGAAAAACAGTGGAAACAGTGTCAGACTTTATTTTTTTGGGCTCCAAAATCACTGCAGATGCTGATTGCAGCCATGAAATAAAAAGACGCTTACTCCTTGGAAGGAAAGTTATGACCAACCTAGATAGTATATTAAAAAGCAGAGACATTACTTTGCCAACCAAGGTCCGTCTAGTCAAGGCAATGGTTTTTCCCGTGGTCATGTATGGATGTGAGAGTTGGACTGTGAGGAAGGCTGATCGCCGAAGAATTGATGCTCATGAACTGTGGTGTTGGAGAAGACTCTTGAGAGTCCCTTATACTGCAAGGAGATCCAACCAGTCCATTCTAAAGGAGATCAATCCTGGATGTTCATTGGAGGGACTGATGCTAAAGCTGAAACTGCAATACTTTGGCCACCTCATCCGACGAGTTGACTCACTGGAAAAGACTCTGATGCTGGGAAAGGTTGGGGGCGGGAGGAGAAGGGGACGACGGAGAATGAGATGGCTGGATGGCATCACCGACTCTGTGGACATGAGTTTGAGTGTACTCCGGGAGTTGGTGATGGACAGGGAGGCCTGGCGTGCTGTGATTCATGGGGTCGCGGAGAGTCGGACACGACTGAGCGACTGAACTGAACTGAACTGAACTCTGTTTGCCCAAGTTTCAGTGGTTTCTCATGGCTTAACGGAAGATGCTCCTTCCCCAAGGTCATGCCCAGTGAGCTGGGTCCCACCACAAAGCTACCTAAGCCTCAAGTGTTACAGCTCTTTCAGTTCACCCCCACATTACCCTGTGATACCTTTAAACCAATAGCAGCTGCTGCCCTCTGGCCAGTTATCCTGGGTCTTTCAGAGTGGGCCAGTTGACCGCCAACTGCCTGAACAGTACTCTTATGCCCACGGGCATTTTCCCCAGGGAAGGCCACTCTGTCCATGTGTACAGTAGCTGGAAGGACCAGGCACTGCTAACTCCCCAGGAGCAGCCCTCATGCAGTGACTTCTGGGACCTGGTGTATAAATACCCCGGCTCCCTTTCCTTTGGGTGGGATAAGTCTAAGACCTGTGTCCTACAGGTCTGGGTTTCCCAGAGTATCCCTGTGGGATCATGCCCCAGGTCCTCACTGTGACAACTGATGTGATCATATACCCTTTATCGGCTACTGTCCCTTCCTGTATCGTGTCCACATCCTCAACTGGTGTTACCTGCATCTCTCAGAAAACCACCTGCCCTTGAACACGTCTCAGGTCTGCTTTTGGGAAAAACCAAATTAGGTCAAGACCCTCATGCCAGGGGCATCAGAATCCCAGCATCAGACACAGATGTGCCAAGAAGCAGCCCTCCTCTGCAGGGACCACGGTCTTGCTGGGTGGCCCAGGTCATTGACTGGGTCCCCATCGACTGCAAGGCAGGTCTCCTCTTGGGAACTCCCATTTTCTGCAGGGTCCCAAATCCTCTTCTCCCCAAGGCTCAAGGTACTTCTGTGGAGAAGAGGTGCTGGTTTGCTCCCCTCAACTATATCCCAGCCACAGCATCTTTGAGCTTTCCATTTCTCCATCAGAAAAGTGGGCATACCTGTCCACCTCAGCCAGTGGCTATGAGGGTGAATAGCAGTTACAGCTACTACCCAGGTGAGTGCTAGCTGCATGCCAGACCTGCTTCTTAGTGCCTTAAGCAGTATCAATGATTATTGCTGACAGCCCTATTTTAAAACTAAAGAATCAGAGGCTGAGAGAGGTGAACTCCCTTTCCCAAATCCTGGAGCTAAGGTGTGAATCCACCTCTGACTCTAGAACCCTCTAGGCCTGAAGTCCGAGGCCACAGCACGTGGCAGGAGACCCTATGGGTGTGGGTGCACCTATGGGTTTGTGGGTTAGGGATGAAGCGGGTGGAGAGAGACAGGCCAGCCCTCCCTGGGGGTATGAGGCATGACTGAGTCCAAGGAAGCATGAGCAAAACTGGTGCAGTCTGGGCCCCCAGCAGAATCTGAAGGGGGAGGGACAGGATACACGGTGAGCAGGGCAAAGCAGGCTGGGGGCAGGATCTTAAGTGGAAGGCATCTCAGAAATGACAAGAGAGGAGCTGCAGCAGGGCTGGCTCCAGGGGCCGGGGCTGTGGAAGGGAGGCTCAAGGCTGCTGGGGGAGCCTGAGTCTCTCCTCTGCAGAGGCGTGGGGACTTGGTGCAGGGACCAGGCTTCAGTGGCCTTGGCTGGGAGGTGGCTGGACACACAGGCCCTCTCTATAGAAAGGCTCAGAGGGGGCTGCTGTGTCTCCCATAGGGTCCCAGACATGGGGGCAGACTCTCCCCAGCCCCTAGGAGTCTGTGGGGTCATGAATAATGGACAGCTTTGCAGCCAGGGCTTTCGGGTTGACGAGGCCACAGGTTGGAGGCTGCAGCACTGTGCATCCCAGGGCCTGACCCTGAGCAACCAGCACCCTCTCAGCGGAGGTGCCGCCTGACACCTTGACCCAGTCTGCAATGAGTGACTTGCAGCATCTCCTGCACTCTCCAGAACCCCCCGAAGCTGGGAGCCACGTGGGTCCCTAAAAACCAAGCTGGATTTTCTCTTGTTAAGTCACAGGATAAAGCACTTTACATATTAATCAGGTTAGGAATCTGAGAGCACGTATCAGGGGATTGAAATATGTAGATTTTGATGATGAATTCATGCTCATCAGAAAACCAATGAATCATCCTAACTTCATTATCAGGAATTATTTGATGGGGGAATTGGCAGGGGGGCTGGGGGAGCGAGGAGGGGAGTGCCAAGGGGGAGAGGATTTCTTGGTTCTCAGCCCAGACTCTGTTCTCTTCTAGAAACAGACCTCTGCAGCAGGACCACTTGTTTCCAGGATGTGTGTCCTGAACAGGGCTGCCTCCGGGAGGCCTCAGCGAGGTTCGAGGGCATCGCCTACTGAAGTCAGACCCTGAGGACCCAGGCGAAATGTGTAGACAGACGCAAATAACCCCGAGAACACAGCTACCTGCACAGTTGCTCTAAGAGACCGGCACAGCCACTTCTGCGACACTAACTCCCTTAGGGGCCTGGGGTAAGGCCTGCCACCTCTCTGTGTCTGTTTCCAGAGATGGAACCAAGGACTGAAACACCCAAATTCCAGGCCTCTTTTAGGTGTGGGAAGCCAGCTGAGAAAAATACAGACGTTTTAGAGTAGAAAGCAGCACTCATATTTTTAAATAGGGGGGTCGGGAAGTCCTCCCTGAGAATGTGACCTTAGCGGGGACACCTGAGCGACAGGGAGGAGGGGGGTGACATCTGGGAGGAAGTGCGTCCGGTGGGAAGGACAGTGTGTGCAAAGGTCCTTAGGTGGGAAGATCACGCCTGGTGTCCGGGCAACAGCAAAGAAGCCAGCACAGCAGCAGGACTAGATGAGAGAGGTAAGGTCAGATGGGTCCTGGGGAAGGGAGTAGGGTCAGAGGGTGCAGGGACATTAAAGTGGGGTATGGACACACTTAGAGGATGAACTTCTGGTTGCCAGCAGGGGAAGGATGGGAGGAAGGATAGCTAGGGAGTTTGGGATTGACATGTACACACTGCTATATTTAAAATGGATAACCAACAAGGTCCTACTGTATAGCACAGGGAGCTCTGCTCGATATTAGGTGGCAGCCTGGATGGGAGGGGGGCTTGGCAGAGAAATGCATACATGGATGAATATGTATGGCTGGTCTCCTTTACTGTCTATCTGAAACTATCACAACATTGTTAATCGGCTATACTCCAATACAAAATTAAAAGCTAAAAAATAAAACGGAGTGTTGAGATCAAAAGAATGTTAAGGAAAGGTGGGACGAGGACCCAGTAGATAAAGGGCCTCCTCTCAGGGGTAAACCGAGGCACCGAGTGGCACACAAGCAAAGCGGGAGTCAGGACAGGCAGGCGGGAGAGGAGTGTGGTGTGAGGCGGGGTTTGTGTGGATACACATCTTACAGAAGATGCTGCTGCCGTGACTCTCTCACGCAAAGACTGGCACACGCTGGCCCAGGGGTAGGGGGCCTGGAAATACCAGAGTGGTGAAACAGGGCTGCACCAGGCCTGGAGAGCCTGCCTCCACCCTGGCTTTGGCGCGTGCTTGCTGAGCTATGCTGGGGCTCGGTGTCGTTACCCATGGAATGAAACAGGAGAGTAACAGCACACTTCTTCTGAGCTTCCTGGAAGCCTCAGATGCAGGTACTCCTCCTGGTCTGCTCTTCCCTGGGATCCACGGGCTGCGGCTGCTCTCCTGAACAATGCTAATAAAATATCTTTGGGGCTTACACCGAGCGTGTCTACATCCTATGGTTGGGTGGACTTTGGGCATGGGGGCCCAAGCTGGGGGGGAGCAGGGTGACCTCTGAGGTCGAGAGGCGACCCCTCCCCTCTCTGGACTGCTTCCTTTGAGAGCCACAGAGTATCACCCCGGTGTACTTTAGAAGAACTCAGGGAACTTAACGCCCACGCCCAACTCAGGACAAAGTGGAACTTCCTTTTCTCGGGGTCGGGGCTGCGGGCGGGAACAGCTCTCTCCAGGGGTCCTGATGGGCCTTCTTCGAGAGAAATACAAACTGGGTTGATTCCGGTTTGACAAACACATATTAAATGCCCTCCATGAGCAAGCTGCTTTCACCTGTTCTCATTTCCCAGTGCCCTGGAGGAGGGAATTCTCTCCCGTTTTGCAGATGAGAAAACCAAGGCTCAGGGGTGAACTGGTCAAAGGACTCTGGCTGGTCTACGCTGATGTCAGGCCATCGCAGTCAAAAGCTGGTTCTTAGTCACTTTACTATATTGCACCAATTGACTCCTAATTCTCTCCCTGGCCCTGGGAGGTAGATTTAGAGAGGAGGAGATTGAAGATCAGAGAGGTTAAGCATCTGGCCCAAGGTTACAGGGACAGAATATGGCAGAGCTAGCATTTCCTGCCAGCCCATGAATCAGGTTGCTGAAAAACACTGTTTCTCTAGCAGCCTCCTGACCAAACGTCCCACTCCCCAAATACCCATCTGGGGCTGTGGTTCCTACTAAAGGGATATAGTGGAGTCATTACCAGACTCTGAAGAGATAAAGCATTGCAAATTGAATGAGGAAATCTATTTTCACATCCTGATGAAGACATAGCTGACACTGAAAGTGAATTGTTCTAGAGGAAAACACAGCCCCTGGTTTTCTCTAAAACAACTTGGAGTTATGGCTTTAGAAAAATAGGAGCAGCTGACTATCACAGATAAAAACGCCCTTTTGCCTAATTGGATCTTTAATAAGGAATCCTAATTAATTCCCCTGAATGGAGAACTTTTACACTCATGTTATCTCGGCCCTGAGCTGATGGGCCTGGTTATTTCCAGATACGGAATAATGAATCTTCCCCAGCCGGACTAGGAGTCACCAGAGATTTGTCAGCTTCCCTGTGAAAGCAATTACTTGCCAAGGCACTGGGGCGGGGGGCGGTATTGGGGAGGGGGAGCTGGGGGAGGGGTTGGGAGAGGGTAACTACAAGCAGAGGGATTGGGGGGGGATGTAGGGGAGTTTAAGACGGCATCCTGGGCATGGTTTGGGAGAAGATGGGCAACCTTGAAGGAACCCGCTGGTGGAAGGATGGGGGCCACGTCAGCTCCTGGGGTGCTGCCTCCAGCTCCGAGTGCAGCCTAAGGGACATTTGCCTTCATGCGGAAAACGTCACTTGATGGAGCTTGACAGATACGGATAACTGTGAGGCCTGAATGGGCAGCACACAGAAGTCAGGAAGCAGGTCTGCGTGCGTCTCCTCTTGGCCAGGGCAATGTCTGGGCTGTCATTGCCCGGGGACCTTTGTGGCATCCGTCAAGACATCAGCCAATGAAAAGGGTTATCTGGACAACTCAGGCCACAGACCAGCGATGGGGAGAATGTGGCTGAGTGACATGGGCCATTTGTCTGCGGTGACAGGACTCTCCTGTAGGGGAAGTCTGCAGGCAGTCTGTCCTGTGCTCACGGGGCGTCTGCTGGGCTGGCCACACGTGGCAGTCAAGGTTTGGGCAAGCTGGAAAGCCAGCCTGAAGCTTCTGCCAAGCACAGCTCAAAGGACAAGCCAGATCAGGGGAAGGAGTGGGAGCCAGGGCTGGAGCCTTGGGGGCCCGCTTCAGTCTCCTTCCAGCTGGGATTCCCACCCCAATCCAGGGGCGGGGGAGGGGACGAACAAAGACCGAGAGGTTGGAAGGCAAAGGGCGCTGGCTTCAGCCTGCGACTCGCCAGCTCTGTGACCTTGGCCAGGTGACCTTGCTCAGTCTCCGTTTCTCACAGTGACCTAAAGATGCACAGGAAACAGAGTGGAGACTCCTGGCACGTCGTTGATGCTCTACCAAGAATACTTGTCTTTTCTTCAAACCCTCCCAATTCCAGAAAAATCACCGCTGGGGGCGGCTCCTGCTCGAGGGGAGTCTGTGGTGCTGTGTTCACACGTGAAGAGTTAGGAAGTCTGTGCGCAAGGCTGGGGTCGGGGAGGGACAGGGTGAGGGGAGACTCACCAGCCGCTGGATAAAACTGGGGCCGCTGAAGTTCAGAAAGCTGAGCGCCCTGCTCAGAGCGAGGGTCAAAGCCCTGTTGTTCATCCCTGTCTGTCTCCATGTGCCCTTGAGGTTACTGCCAAACAGCCTTGGGACCTCAGAGTTGCCTGGCCCAGAGGGTCATGACAACCTCCTGCTGTGGCCTCCCGCTGGGGGCCAGTCTGCAGCTGCTGCTTGACTGATCAGCTGCGCAGGCTGAGACTCAGGGCACCTGAAGGGAGGAGTGCAGCTGTCTGCGTGGGGCACCTGCTGGGAGGCTCCGGGAGTGGGAGGGTCGGGGAGGGGGGGGAGGGAGGGGCCCCTTCCAGGTGCTCAGCCAAACAAGGTCAGAGGAAGGACACGAGCAGGATTTGACAGCTGGGAAGCTGGTCCCCTTCAAAGTCATTCTTGCCACATGTTTCTTGCAACTCTCTGCAAGGCCCCGAGAGGGTGAGTAAGTTAACTGAGGTCACCCGGCAAGTTGGCAGCAGAGCTGGTATCTGAATCCAACATGGACTTATAAAATCCATGCTCTTTCTCTTGTTCAACTCTGCCTTTCTTGAGGTTCAGGGGTGAGCAGGGAATCCTGGTGATCTTTCCCGGGATGATGAAGGGGAGACCCTGCTGCGAGGTCCCTCTCTCAGCAAGGTCTGCAGACTGGGCTCGGACCCCTTGCTACCTCCTCACTTGGGTCATGGACACCTGGAGCTGAGACTTCCTGGGGAACAGCAGCAGCATCCAAGTAGGAGGATCAAGCCTACTGGGGACCCAGCACGGGGCTGGGGGTGCTCAGCACCAGCTTGGGAGTTAGCAACCCAGATGCCCTTTGGACAAACATTCTCCAGGTGCGCCTGGCACAAACACCCTTCAAGGAGGTCTCACATCATAATGGAGCTGGCAGAAAAGACTGCAGGAGGGAAAACTGAGAGAAGGGAGAAACATGAGGGCAGAAGTCACATTACTCCAACTCCCCACTGGGGACAGCCTGTGAGCCTCAATAGCCTGTCGCAGGAACAGAGCCCTGGAATTCCCTGGTAGTTCAGTTGGCAAAGAATCTGCCTGCAGTGCAGGAGACCTTGGTTTGAGCCCTGGGTCGGGAAAATCCCCTGGAGAAGGAAATGGCAACCCACTCCAGTATTCTTGCCTGGAAAAATCCCATGGACAGAGGAGCCTGGCAGGCTGCAGTCTGTGGGGTTGAAAGAGCTGGACACGACTTAGCAACTAAACCAAAAAAAAAGAAAGGAATAGAGCCAGTTCAGTTCAGTTCAGTCACTCAGTCGTGTCCGACTCTTTGTGACCCCATGGACTGCAGCACGCCAGGCCTCCCTGTCCATCACTAACTCCCGGAGTTTACCCAAACCCATGACCATTGAGTCGGTGATGCCATCCAACCATCTCATCCTCTGTCATCCCCTTCTCCTGCCTTCAATCTTTCCTAGCATCAGGGCTTTTCCAATGAGTCAGTTCTTCGCATCAGGTGGCCAAAGTATTGGAATTTCAGCTTCAGCATCAGTCCTTTCAACGAATATTCAGGACTGACTTCTTTTAGGATGCCAGACTCCAGTACAATTCTAGGCAAAACTGAATGCTTAGTTCAAGAGCTGGGGACTTGCTGCAATGGGGACTGTCCTGGGACATGAGGAGAATGGGGTGGGAGATGCAGTCCTGGAGGATCAGTGGTGCACAGTGGGCAGGGGCCGCCCGCTGCTGGCTGGGACACAGGACTGATTCTCTACAGACCCTCGAAGAGCAGACAGAGAGGACCCGGGACTCAAGAAGAGCGAGCCAAGCAGGCAGGAAGGAGCAGACAATCAGAGACTCCAAGAGGCCAGACAGAGCGTGCCAGAGCCTGCTCCAAGGCACAAACACTCCCAGGAGTGGTGGCCTAGGGCGGGCACAGGGAATGGAACGGGTAGAACCCAGATGCAGAGGAGAGGGTGCAGCGGGGAGCATGCTGAGCCTCTGAGGCTCAGGGTCTTCTTCTACAAGACACGATTCCTCCCTCATGGACGCTGATGAAGGCTCAGTGAGGTAGTAAGTGCAATGACATTCAATGTGCCTGCAATGCAGGAGCCATGGGTTCCATCCCTGATCCGGGAAGATCCCACATGCCCTGAAGCAACTAAGCCAGTGTGCCCCAGCTTCTAGAGCCTGTGCTCTAGAGCCTATGAGCCTCAACTACGAAAGCCCAGGCACCCTAGAGCCGGTTCTCCAAAACAAGAGAAGCCACTACAACGAGAAGACCACGCTCCACAAGTGGAGAGCAGTCCCCACTCGCCACAACGGGAGAAAAGCTCTCGCAGCAGTGAAGACCCAGCACAGCCAAGAAGTTATAAATAAACAATAATACGTTAAAAACATTAAAGGTGATTCAGCCCAGGATCCAGCTGGATCACAGAGGCAACCAAGACATATTTGCCTGCTAATTTATCTTGATATCTGTCCCCTTGTCAAAGGGCTCTGAGGCGAGGCGAGGTGGGATGAAGTGCTACCTGCCTTCCTTTCTGCTGGTGGTGAGATGGGGCGGTGAGGAGGGTGCTGAGACTCTAAGGTGTCAGAGGCTCCATGTATTCAACAAACCGTCAGCAAACTTTGATGCCTGCCTGTTGTCAGGACTTTGGCTGAGTCCTGAGGATTCGGGGATGCTGGGTTCAGTGGATGCTCTTCAAGCGTTCATGTTAGGAGAAGGATGCTAGAGAAGCCATGGCAGGTGCCAGCTCAGCAGGAGGGAGTGGAGGGAGCTGGAGGAGGGGAGGCAGAGATGCTACCACAACTCACAGTGTCAGAAAGGAGACAGTCTTTGCATGAGCCTCCACCAGGAGACAAGGAGAGAGGCTAGCCTTCAAAGTCCCAGGGTTGAGACTTTCTAGTTCACCACTGTAACCACAGGGCATATCGCAGAGTAGGATACGAACCTGGCACAGAGCAGCAGGCAAAAAACACTTGTTAAATAAATTCATAAAGTCCGTTAGGACTCAGTGAGCTTTGTTTTAGGAAACAGATGTGCTTGTCCGGCCTTATGCCTAAACCAAAACTAAACATGTAAGTCAAATATAATCTGGGAATTTCTGTGCCAAGAAATCTAATAATGGAGCCATTCATAAGAAGATCAAGCATTTCTTAATGGGCAAAAATCCACCCCTTCCCTATTATTGCCCTGGTAGGAATTTTGTTCAGGCCCAGCATGGCTCTCAAACATGCATCTATTTCAGAACACCTGAGAGAATAGTTACAAATAATGAATTTGGGCCCAATTGTCAGAAATTTTGGAGCTAGTCGTCTACGGTAGGATTGAATCTGCATTCCCTACTGCCTTCAAGGCAAGTCTTTTGATTCAGGGAATTGGCTGGTACATCACAATTCGGGAAACAAGGGCTGCATTCTAGAGGGTGTTCTTTTCAGTTTCTAAAAAAATTTATTAGGCTGTGCCGGGTCCTGGTGGTAGCACATGGGATCTTTAGTTACAACAACGCAAACTCTATGCTTCATGCTGGATCTAGTTCCCTGTCCAGGGGTTGAACCCAGGCCCCTTGCATTGGGAGCACAGAGTCTTAGCGATTGGACCACCACGGAAGTCCCTAGAGGGTATTTTTTAAATCGGGGGTAGAAGTGAGAGAGATCAGGGGTTTAGGGGCTCCTGGAAGCTGCCACCTCTTCCCCCTTCACCCTGCCCATCACAAGACAGATGTTCCTCAGTTTCTGGGGAAGACAGTCAATTCTGAAAAGCCCACTTCCTACTTCACTGTTTGATGGCCTTCATCATCTCTTTCCCCAAAGCCACCCACCCTCCACCAGTTTGTGGGTCCTCCACTTTAGGGCAAACGGGGACCCCATGGGAGCTTTACAAACACTAATGCCTGGCTCCCACCTCTGGGCACTCTGACTTAACGGATCTAACAGGCATCGGGGTTGCACTAACTGCTCTCCATCCTATATCCCTGGCTTCCCTCTGGCCCAGAGATCAACATCAATGGATCACTCTGCTTTCTCTGAATCTCCCCCTTGGCCATATCACCGGTGACCAGAAGAGGGATCTGGAGGAGAAAGATGAAGCCACATGGAGGACCAGACTTGGAGGATTGAGGTTGCAGACTGAGGACAAAAGAGAATTCCCGGAGGTCACAGAGTTCACACCTGCAGTGGGGAGCCGGTTCATCACCCTGATTGCCTTTTTCCCTGTCTCCCTGGGGTTGGTAGGCAGGAGGCAAAGAGCACTAGAAGGACTCCTGGTGGGATAGGTTGCTGGCAAATTGATTCTGCCCATCCCTGGGGCAGGCGGAGTGAGCAGCACTCATCAAACCTCTCGCCTTCTTCCTGCCAGGCCCAGTGTGCTGCTGCTCAGAGGAAGGAAGGGGAGGCTGAAACTGACGTGGCTGCAGAAATTGACATCAGGTGCCAGACAGGCATTTGCTTAACAAACTGGCTAATTTTAACCTCTGTCTCCCAGACCAAAACTCTTTTGAAGGGAGAAGGAACAAAAAAGAGAGTGATATTTAACGCATTTCTATTTCTGTGCTACACAATGTCTCTCTGAGGTGGCAAGTTTGAGCCTAATTGATTTCTTAGTCAAAAGGAAAAGAAAAAAAAAGACAAAAAGGAAAAACAACAACTGAGAAACCTAACCTCACGTTGCAATCAAACCTCTCCAAGTCTGCCGACTGCTGAGCTTTTTTATTTTTTTTAAGACTGGCCAAGTGACTTGCATAATTTAAGATCCTTTCTAGCACTGATCAGCCTGCTCTGGCCAAGCAGTTTGCTGATTAATTATTAATCAGACTGAGTTTAGGATGAGTAATCAGCAAGAGTCAGGGCTAATTTGCAAATGTCCCCCAGGAAGGTTATTACTTAAAATACTTGGTGGAGAGGCTCCATGTTAACCTTTGCAATTAGCCACAGGACATTGTTACTGGTGAGGCACAAGTAGGCTTCTCCTCCCAACAAACCACTCTTGGACACCTACTAAGTACCAAGCCCTGCCTCTGTAGCTTTCCAGTTTCTGTATGCAGTGGCGGGGAAGGGAGAGGATAGAAAAGAGACACATACAGAAGCCAGAAAACACCAGGGCTTGATAAATACCTAAAATAAAACAAGGTGTCATGATAGAGAGAGGGGTTCCTTTAGGTTGCATGGGCAGAGAAAGTCTTATTTTAAGGAGGGGAAATTTAAATTGAACTCTGCATTTCAAAACTGCAGAGGTCTTTGTGTGTTTCTTTGTTCTTTTAACTATGAAGAAAGAGGGTCTCAAACCCTGGAAATAGCTAGTGCAGCGACCCTAGAAGGGAATCTGTTTGGCCCATCCAAGGGACAGGAGGAAGGTGAGTGTATCTGGGGCACAGTGAGTGGGCGTGGGTGATTGGATGGAAGTCAAAGAGATGGGCAGTAACCCAATAGTGTAGATCTTATAGGATTTGATTCTAAGTGTGATGGAAAGCTGTTGGCAAGCCTTAAATAGGGGGGAGATAATGTGATGTGTAAACATCAGCTCCTCCAGTTGCTGTATGAAGAATGGATTACAGAAGGGGTAGAAGCTGGGAAACAAAGCTCTTGAGCAGACAGAAGCTGGTGGCAAAGAAGGAGCAGAGCAGCTTCCTCTGGAGATTAAACAGAGGTGGAGAAGGCTGGGAGAGGACAGATTGGGAGGGGGGAGGAAATGTCCTATGTCTATAGACAGATGAGTAAGTGAATAAACAAAATGTGCTACATACAGACCATGGAATAGTATTCAGCCTTAAAGGGGAATGGAATTCTGATACATGCTATAATAGGGATGAGCCTTGAAAACATGCTAACACAAAATGTATGGATGTGAGAGTTGGACTATAAAGAAAGCTGAGTGCTGAAGAATTGATGCTTTTGAACTGTGGTGTTGGAGAAGACTCTTGGGAGTCCCTTGGACTGCAAGGAGATCCAACCAGTCCATTCTAAAGGAGATCAGTCCTGGGTGTTCATTGGAAGGACTTATGTTGAGGCTGAAACTCCAATACTTTGGCCACCTGATGTGAAGAGCTGACTCATTTGAAAAGACCCTGATGCTGGGAAAGACTGAGGGCAGGAAGAGAAGGGGATGACAGAGGATGAGATGGTTGGATGGTATCACCGACTCAATGGACATGGGTTTGGGTGGACTCTGGGAGTTGGTGATGAACAGAGAGGCCTGGCGTACTGTGGTTCATGGGGTCACAAAGAGTCGGACACGACTGAGCTACTGAACTGAACACAAAAAGAACAAATATTGTATGATTCCTCTTGTATGAAGTACCTAGAGTAGCTGGATCCACAGAGATGGAAAGTAGAAGGGTGGTTACCAGAGAATGGGAGGGGATGGGGAGTTACGTTTAATGGGTTCAGAGTCTGACTTTGGGAAGGTGAGAAGTTCTGTAGATGGACGGTAGTGCTGTTTGCATAACAATGTGAATGTACTTAGTGACACTGAATCATACACTTAAACATGATTAAAATGGCCAGTTTAACATTATTTTACTACAATTAAAAAAAGTCTGCTTTGAAGTGTTTGAGATTCCATTAAGAGTTGGAGATTCCTGTTCATATATATGATGCCAAAAAGGTCCCTCAGGGTTGAACATTTACACTGAGAGTCACTGGTGTATAGGTAATATTGAAAGGCAACCTGCGATGGATCGAGGTTACCTGGGAAAGAGGGTGAATGGAGAAGAAGAGGGTCCCAGGACCCCCTGCGCAGTCCACATGAAAAAGGCAGACAGAGGTTGAACCATGGAGAAGACAGCAGAGGTGACAGAGGAGGAACGGCCACAGCGAGCTAGCTATGTGGTTGAAGGCAGCCAAGAGAAGGAGCCAGTTTGCGGGTAGACGGCCCGTGCTGGATGTTGCCAAGAAGCCACGTCACATGAAGATGGAGCAGTGACACTGGTCACTTTCCAAGGTCAGCTTTAGTGGCGGGTGGGGCAGATACTGAGAAAGGGATCTGTCTCAGCAGCTGTGGTGGCAGGGTGGGGCTGAGCGGCGGGGGAGTTCGGGGCGTGCTGTTTGACTTCAGATGGTAGATACAGAACACGTCTCCATGCTCTTAAACATTAAACAATGCTTGATAGGGAAGAAAAAAAAAAAATGATGAGTGCCAAAAAAAAAAAGGAGATGACTCCAGCAGGGAAATCTTTGGAGAAGAACAGATCTGCAGCATAAAGGAGAGGCTGTTCTTTGACAAGAGCTGGGGCATTTGTCTACTGAAATTTGAAGTGTGGTAGAGAGACTTGCTCACCAGTCATTTCATCTGCTATCATGTTCCCAGGCTCCCTTATGGTTAGGTTGAAGCATGTGAATATTTCTTTTTTTTTTAAACTTTTTATTTTATATTGGAGTATAGATGATTAAAAATGTGACAGTTTCAGGTGGACAGCAAAGGACTCAGCCATACATATACATGTATCCATTCTCCCCCAAACTCCCCTCCCATCCAGGCTGCCACAATATATACAGCAGAGTTCTCTGTTCTATACAGTGGGATCTTGTTGGTTATTCATTTTAAATGTATCAGGGTGTACATGTCCATCCCAAACTCCCTAACTATCCCTCCCCTCCTCCATCCCCCTGGCAACTAAGTCTGTGAGTTTGTTTCTGTTTTGTATAATAAATAAGTTCATTTGTATCTTTTCTTTTTAGAGTCCTCATATAAGGGATGCCATGCTGTATTTCTCCTTCTCTGTCTGACTTGCTCCATATGACTATTTATGGCCAATGAAATGTGAGTGAGAGTGATATGCATCATATCTGGGCTGGGGCAGTGAGAAGCCCATGCTAGACTCACCACTCTGCCTGCTATGCCATTGGAGAAGGCCACATATTCCAGATGGTGAAACTACAAGATTCTAGATCCTGGATACTCCTGGGTATGACTGTGTGGATTAGAGAGACTCCCAGAACAGGCGTGCAGCATGAGCAGGAAATAAACCTTTGTGGTGTGATACTACTGAGTGTGAGGGTTGATGGCACTGAAAGAAGGAAGTTCTTTCAATGGTTGATGGCATTGAAAGAAGGCAGGGGCTGAGGCTGGGGTGGCAGGCAAGGGCTGGATCAAGAAGGGCCTATCAAGGGCTGGGATTTTATTCTGTAGACAATGGAAGATGATTGAAAGCTTTTGCCTGGGGCTTAGCATGTCAGATCTGCATTTTAATTAAACCATTCTGGTAGCAGTGGGGAGGATGAATTGGAGAGTGCCAAGAAGCCGAGTGATCAGCAAGGAGGCTATTATAACCCACAAAGAAGCGGGCTGAACTGGGGGAGTGGCAGTCAAGACTGTAAAGACATGCCACAGGAGGTTCACTGGGGGACTTAGCCATTAAGGGAACGTGACTGGTGAGAGAGAGGGACTAGACAGGGACGATTCCCAGAACTGTGGTTTACCAGGTAGAGGGTAGAGCCATAAGCCAAGAAAGGGAAACAAACCCTGCCCACTTCAGTCATCGGTGATGAGTGAAGGGGGAGGGACCTGTTGAGTCGGACGCATTGGTGGGACATGAAGGGAGAGTTGTCCAACAAGTACTTGGCTCCAAAAGCTGATGCTCAGTGGGGAGGGCAGGCTAGGGAGCCACATTGGAGAGCTGCAAACAGACAGGTGGCTTATCTGAAGTCATGGGAGCAGATAAGCTTACCCAGGAAGAACGCGGGGGGAATGAGTGGAGCAGTCAGGTGAGAACAGAATCTTGTGGTCATTGAAGAAGACAGAGAAGGGAAGGTCAGAGAGGTCAAGAAAAATCACAGCGCGCAGCCTCAGAAAGAACAAAAGAGAAAAGGAAAGTTCTGGAAGGAGCAGTAAGCCACAGTGTAAAGGAATGCAGAAGTAGCCAGTGGGGTGACACCGGAAAATGACCTTCCGGCTTTGGCATTGGAAGTGGCAGTGTCTGGGGTCGGGGGCTGGTTCTCTGATGGTGATCTTAATGGGAACAGTTTCAGGGGCAGGCTGGGGGTAGAAGCCACGGTGAAGTACGAAGAAGTTACTGGGGACAGAACACTTAGAGGCAGTCAGGACAGACTGCTCTTCCAAGAACTTAGATGAGAATTTCCCAGAGACGCTGGAGTTTTACTATCCCACGAAGTCTCTCCATTTCGTTCAAACCAAGCCTGCCTTCTCCCCTCCCAAATGACAAAATCCATTGAGTCTAACAATGTCATCTGCCACTTGATCAGATTATCAAATGCTAGCTTTCCGCTTGAATCTCGCTTCTCTGGTGAGTCTGTGGGTGTCACACCCCAGCGACTGGACGAGGAGAAACTGGGAGTACAAGAAGTGTAAGCGCAGGGACAGAACTCGGTCAGTCTCAGGGCTGACTACGGGCTAGGCAACGCCAAGAGCGCGTAGAACGACCAACCATGGCCAGGTGGGGAGAAGGAAACCAGGGTTGGGCCCTCGAATGTTCTGAACGAACTAACGTCATTCTGGAAGGCGGATCGTGCCAGAGCGAGGGGCCTCTGGAAGGGCCCAGAACAGCACCTTCCATCTGTCTTCGCGGCTCCATCGGGCATCTGGCAGCTCCTCCAGAGAGGTCGACAAGAGCATCTCACTGTCTGGTGCCCTTCACGGTCCTGGCACGGGCCGCCACGCAGACGCCGTGCTTATTACCAACCTGTTGCACGCAGTCGGACCCATGGGGCGCAAGCCAGCTGCCCGACCTCGGCTTCCCACACACAGAACTTGGCCAAGTCGCCAGCTCTAGAGGAGACGCTATGCCGACAGCGGACGACCCCGGCTCACTTCCTGCCCCGTCCAGCTGCAGCTCGTGTTCTCTTTCTGAGAACAAGTTCTCAGCGACGCAAACAAGAAAGTCATGTGGCGCATGCAGAAGCCCCAGCCTCGCGCTCCAGATCTCCGGGCCCGGGCTGCCAGCAGCATGCCAGGGCTCTAATCCTTTCCCACTGCTCAGCTGCAGAGCCCGTAATGCCACTTCCAACTCCGAGAGATACGGGAGATGAGATTTTAAAGGGCTGGTTATTTATGGCCTGGCTCCTGATGGAAAGAACAGATGTAATTTCATGGGCTCCATCAGAAGAGAACAGCTTCTCGGGCTGGTTTAAAGCATTGTGATGTGGCAAGAAAGGAAAGGGAAGCAAGGCTGTCACAGACCCACGGGGAGGCAGGAGGTTCTGAGTCTGGGCTGGAACAGGCCCATCCCCTTGCCAGTTCCGGGTGCCACTGGGCTTAACAGCCTCAGCCACGCACCATCTCAGCTGTTTCATGAACATCTCTGCCAGCCTAAGACCTTGACCCTGCCTTGCTCCTGATATTCAAACAGGCTGAAACCCCGGAGAACAGGCATAGACCTTACACCACGTGCCTGTATGAAGTTCAAAGGAAAATAGGGCATTGTGACATGGGCCTTTACACGCGTAATTCCCTCTGCCCGAAATGCTGATCCTGAAGGCCTCCCACGGTGGTTCCTTCTCAACAGTCAAGTCTTAATCTTAGATCCTATCCCCTCAGAGAGGCCGGCCCAGCCCCTTTTACTTAAGAGCTATTATTCCCCATCCTGTTCATTTCCTTCGTGGTACTCATCACAAGCTGTATTTTACGTATATTCTGTGATTCTTTTCTTCATAGCAGTCTCCCCGGCGTAGACCAGAAGTCCCACAGAAACAGAGACCTTATTTGTTTTCTCCACCACTGTATTCCCAATGCCAGGCTCAGTGTCAGACAATGGAAGGGCTTAAGGAGTTTGAATGAGTGAATGATGATGGAAAGATGTTGGCAGGGAAGATGGAGCTGGTAAGGCCGACCGAGATACTGAAGGAGCCACTGCTGATGAAGATGATGCTGGTGCTGATCCTGAGGATGACTTCTCAAGGCCCTGCCAGAAAACGTACTGAAACACCAAACTTTTCAGCCGTAGTTATTCCTGTCCCATGACCATCTCCACTAGTCTCATTGCAAAGAGCGTGTATCAATAGCCAAGGGCGCGGTGTGTGCCCGTATCTTCTTCCTTGCTGTGCCCTTAACTTCCCTCTCTGTGCGCATTTCATGCTGGGGAGGCCAGCAAGCATGACCACCCCCTAGCCCTGCTTCTGCCACTGTGCTCCTCTGCTGAATGACCCCACCACAGCCATCAAGCCAGAAACGGGATTCACCCCAGACTCCTCCCCTGCCTTCATTCCTCCTTTCCACTGAAGCCCCCGAAGCAGCTGATTGTGTATCTGAGGTGTTTTCTGAGATCGCTGCCTCTGCTCCATCCCTTTACAACTGCCATAATTCAAGGCTGGATGGTCTCTTGCCTGAGTGGTCACCGAGTTTTACAGCTGGCTTCTGAACCTTCTATGAACCCAATTAAGATTCAGGGTGATCATGTTCCCCCTCTGCTTAAAATACTTCAATGGATTTCTTTAGTCTATGCAATCCTCTCCCCGTTTATGAACGTGGTGGCAAGGTTCTTTATGACCCATGCTCTTCCTGTGCTCGTCTCAGACCTTGTATCCTGCCCTTGCTCTCTTGCACCCTGCTCCAATGCTCCAAGCACACCAGGGCTCTTTCTGGCTCCACATCTGTGATAAACTTTTAATCACCCCTCAGTTCAACTCCAAAGTCATACCATCTGGGACTCATTCATCTGAGTCCTGCCAGTCGCCCCTCTATTGTGATGGAAGACTGAGTCCTTTTAGGAGGACATTTTTTGTTTCTGTCTTCTTAGTGACCTGGTATTCCTTTGGTGAACCACTTCTTTTGCACTCCCAGTCAGAGGTTTGGGTAGAACAGATAGCTATGTGACCCGGGCCTGGCCAATAAGAATATCATCTAGTTATATATTGATGTTGAGGGCAGAGCACATGATTCAATTCTGGTCCAATCAAAGACCATCTGAGGACTTTTGTGGGAACCACGAGGAAAGACATACTTTCTTTCTGCTAGGACTGCTAAATTGGTAGGATGTAGGAAGCTGATGGTGGTCCGCTCTGCTGCCTCATGGGGAAAGTTTGCCTGAGAGTGAAGCCAAGACCCAGGAAGACAAAGCTGCGGGAGGGGGAGAAGCAATTACAGATGACCTCCTTGATCCAGCAGTGCCTGAAGCCAGTTTGGGCTTCTCAGTTACAGAAGACAACATATCCCCTTTCTAGCTTGAATCAGCTGGAGATGGGTTTCTACATCTTGAAATAATAAAGAATCCTAGCTATTACATTTCTTTTTTAGCCCCAGGGGAACTTCTGTATACCTCTAAGAAAAGTACATAACACATGCTATTGTAAAGCACTTAATTATATGCTTAATTACATGCCTCTCTGCCCTGATTGTGAGCTCCAGGGTCCTGTACAATGCATGGCTATTACAGAAACATCTGTGGAGTAAATAAATATCTCCCTGGGGATGGGGCTGTGTTTTTGTCTCCCTAGAACCTAGCAGAGCCTAGTTCATAGAAGGCTCTCAATAAATGATTACTGAAAATAAATAGGGAAAAAGTAACAAAGAATGAAAATGATCTAAACCAATGGTTTGACAAAATATATGTGAATGAATAAATAAGTGAATAGTTATTAACAAATCCCCATTGGCAGGCTGTTTTCATTCTAATTATATCTGAATCTAATGACTCCTGAATGAAATATCTACTTAAAAGTTGCTGAGATCAAATGGTTCTAGTTGGCTCAAATTCCATGGGCAAAATGCTTAATAATTAAAACTCTGTTTCAAAAGGAGAAATTGTTACTAGCAAAATTTCAAACTGAATGTCTGTATAGTAAATGGGAGTTTTTGTATTCCCACCTATAAAAATAAAAGCAAATTAATGAAGGGAAACAAAGTAAAGAAAAATCCTCAAAGTTGAATCCAGAGTGTAGGTTGAACATGCTTTCTAGGGAAATTCTCTTTTCAAAAACAGCTGAAGGGACTTTCCTGGTGGTGCAGTGGTTAAGACTCTGCATGTCCATTACAGGGGACATGGGTCTGATATATGGTTGGGGAATTAAGATCCCACACGCCTTGGAGTATAGCAAAAAACAAAAAACAAACACTCCCCCCAAAAAAGAAAAAACAAAACCCCAAAACATCTGAAGTCTTTTGGGCGGCCCTGGGGGCAGGACCTGGGAACACTAGGCATTGGAGTCGACTTTCTCCTCTTCTTCCCCAGGTGGAAGGGGCTGCTGAGGCTCAGAGGTGGATGGCAGAGTCTCCAGGGTGGGTGTATGATGGAGAGAATCCTCCCTAGAGAGTCTCTGGGACCAGTTCCTGGGGCTGTGTCTCAGGGGTCAGGGAAGGGGGCTCCTACATTAGCGAGAGACCCAGGCAGCAGCCCCAGAATGATGCCCTCCCGCCCCCTCAGCTCCCTCTCTCATATCAAATGGTACCCACCCTTCAAGGCCTGGCCGAATGCAGGTCCTGCCTGGAGGCCCCAGTCCCCTGCCCCAGGACATATCCTCCTCTAAAATCCTGCGGCGTGCTCTCCTTCCTTTTCTTATTTTCTATGTTCAGTGGAGGCAAGGTGGTCACATAGAGGCCTGTGGAGGCTAGACTTGAGGGCACAGAGGCAGCAGATCCCGAATGACTGCAGTGAAATGAAGAGTGAAACCCAAGCAGACTGAAGGAAGCAAAGAAGAGGCCGAGAGGCCGTGACTCCCGGTACAGCGGCGCCAGGGAAGGTGGGAGAGCGGGCCTGAGTCTACACAGGAATCCTGGACGCGGGAAGGAACTTTGAACTCCCTCCACCATACACATCCTCGTGAACACACCCCTGTGGCTGGCCCTTCAGCTGGCCCCAGGGAAAGGGTGGCTTCCACCTTGAGTGCAGGTCAGGCCATGCCTGCCCTCCCCGTCACAGGAAGAAACAACCACAGGGGAGGAGGAGGCAGTGGAAGAGGAGCCAAGGAGGAAGCAAGGCCCAGCAGGTTCTGCATCCTCATCAATCCGAGACAGCAAGAGCGGCTGTCCCTCCCCGCTCTCTGCAGGATGTCTCCTCCACACTCTGCCCCTTCTTCCCAACCCTGCAGACCCCTCAGGGCCAGGGCAGTGCCCCTGCTCCCAGGCCGACCCAGAGCAGCCATCAGCAGCTGAATGAGTTGAAGTGGCCAGCCCGGGGCCTGGGTGCAGGCAGAGAAGAGGTGCTGCTTCTCACAGTGTGCTCACGACGTGCAGCCCTGGGAAGACAGCTTCAACCAACTCACCCCCACCTGCTGACTTTGCAAGGGTGTCCTCCTGTCTGACCCAGGGGCTCTCTGCCAGTTCCCCTCACCTGGTGCCCAGGTAATTCCCCAGAGCTGGATCAGGCAAGTGTCACTCTGCCTGGTGAGATGCCACTGGGCTTGCAGGCTGGGCCATGGCTGTGGTGGGGTCACCAAGAATCGGGCGAAGCTCAGAGTGGCCTCGTTGTACCCTTTTTCCCTCAGAGAGTGAGCACCTTGCTTCCAGTCCCCATCCCAGGACTGGGTCAGGCAGCAGTTTACATGTTTATCCCTTCCAACATGCCTTGTAGGTTGGTATAAAGAGCCCCATTTTTCAGATGTGGAAACTGAGGTTCAGAGAGATTAGTAAATATCCCAAGATTACACGACGAGGAAGAGGTGGATCGAGGTTTTGAGCTCATGTCTGAGTCCCAAGTCTGCGGTCTCCTCAGTTAGACGCCAAGGTGCAGGCTCGACACCTAAGGTGGGAGACACTACACAGACCTCGCCCATGTTCTGAGGGGTGTCTGGCTTTCTCTCCTCTCAAACAGCTCAGGGGAAGCTCCTGCGGAGATGCCAGGGGAGAGTCCAGCATGAGGCAAAGGGGAGAGATTCTGCGTGGATTCTAACTCACTGATTTCTCCATGATGGAGAGGCCGCCTCTGTAAAGGCCTGGCAATTACTTCTCCTCATTATGATAACATGATCCTAATTCCCACCAGGGACCCAGAAGCCCAGGCTTTAAGAGAAACGTCTGCATCCCCGAGTCCCAGCCCTCTGAAAAGTCCAGGGGCCTCATGAGGAACTGGAGCCGTGGTGAGCATATTTTCATAGAATTGGAGAGGAAGGAATAGGGCTCCCTGAAGATCACTGCCAACAGATGGGGTCAGAGCAGAACAAAGACCACTATCCACCCCTGAGAAGGATCAGTGAGCAAAAATTGGTCCCTAAATTGAGTTCAGTGAGCTAGAAGTATGTGTGTGTCAGGGGGGGTCGACTTGGTGATGTGTGTATGGCAACGACTTGGAGGAGCGTGTGTCCTTTGGCTGTGTGAGTGTGTGTGTGTGAGTGTGTGTGTGTGGTGGGAAGTAATACCAAATCTGCTATGTGGATTGTAACTCTCAAGTCAATTCAAGCCCAATTTGGCTCCTGGTCAATCACACACAAAAAGACAATTAACTTTAGGGAAAGCAGGTCTAAGACACTTGGGACCCCCTCAGCATGGCAGAGTTGCAGGGTTCAGTGCTCACCACAGTAACAAGCTTTTCCCACTCAAAACATGTACGGCCGGATTCCCAGAGGCCAGTAATGGGCAAGCACAGCAGGAAGCGGTAGTCCACGGACGGATGTATAGACATCACAGGCCTTTACGGGCAGACACCCCCCCACCCCCATCTCTCATTATGTCCGTGCCATTGATTATATCCTGCCACATTTTTGGCTTTGAATTGTCCTTTGTTTTATGAAATAATCTTCTGAAGAGTTGGCAGTTTTTTTTTTCTCTAATATCCTTTTTTGACAAAATAAAAAAATTATCAAGCCTATGTTTTCCCAATCATTTGGAACTTGAAGTCCATGAAGTCCAAACCCTAATTTAAACTCTCCTGCTTACATCCTCCTTGGAGGGGGAGGAGAGTGTGGGAACTGAGTCAGGGACAGTCCATGCCACCATCCTCTTCTGAATCATCACAAATCTGCTACCTGATAGAGGAGGAATGATTTAGTCGCTAAGTTGGGTTTGACTCTGCGAACCCATGGACAGGGGCCCACGAGGCTCCTCTGTCCATGGGATATTCCAGGCAAGAACACTGGCATGGGTGGTCATTTCCTTCTCCAGATAAAGGAGATAGTGATTTTTTTTTTCCCTCTCAAAGGTGTATCTGTTTTCTCAATAGATGAAGGGATGTCTAGTTCAAATTCATCTTTCCAGATGCTGTCTTTCTCTGCTTGGTGCAGAACTCAAAAGAACATGTTAAGGTCCTATTGCTTTTATCCGCTGATAAAAGCAATACACTCACAAACCAGGAGCATCGCATTTTCACATGAGTCCAGGGATCCATAAAGGAGAGGGGCTGGGGAGAGAGCGGGTTCTCTGCACAGACGTCCTGAGACTGCAGGTCTGTTCATCCGTAACTGCTATGCAGGTATAAATTAGAACAACAAATGCATCCTGCCTGGCAAGGGTGACACAGACCCTGTAAATGATTATAATTTAATCTTACAGCAGAGTTCTGAATGACTCCCTTAACGATTTCCTCTGCTTAATTCCTTCCCCACTGAGTAACTTAATAGGAAAAGGAATACTCTTTCACGTTTGTTTCCCTCCAGAAGTTTGGACAACCGCATAGACTCACACCTGGGGGGTGGGTGGAAGCTGTGGGAGACCATTTGGCTCACAGATAAACAAGTGCATCGCAGAGGCCTTGGGGTTGGAAGAGAGGCAACCAGCAAGGATATCCATCTCGTTATCTGTTTGCAGAAGTAGAAACTTAGATACAATCTGTCAAGAGACCTGACGGGGTGAACTGTGTCAGTCTCACAAGGGAATGCACCACAGCCGCGACAGTCCTTCACAAACACTGCGTGACATAGTGTGACAACGTGGCTCTTAAGTCCAGCTAACCTGGGGTTGAATCCCAGCTCTGCTCCTTACTACCCGTGTGACATCAAGCCAGTGGCCTAACCACACTGGGCCTCATTTTCCTCATTTATACAAGGAGGAAGATTATGTACCTACTTCATAGATGTCTAAATGAAATTACAGCTGTAAGAGCTTAGAATCGGCCTGCCACATAAAAGCTCAATAAATACTGTTTATTTACTAAATAAATTCTATTCTCATACCTATTACATTTTGGAGACATATGTAATGATATAGGAAAAATTTTCATGATATAACATTCAGTTAAAAATACATAGTTACTGACATATTTTCAGATCATAATTTTTTAATATTAAACATATATATAAATGGCTAGCTATCTTGATCTAGGCAAAGCAAAAAGGCCAAAGGGGAATACATCAAAACGCTAATACTTGTGGGACATCCTTAGTGGTCCAGTGGTTAAGAATCTGCCTTACAGCCTAAAAGAGGGGGGAGTGGGGAGAGGACAGATGCATGTATATGCATGGCTGAGTCTCTTTGCTGTTCACCTGAAACTATCACAACACTGTTTATTGGCTATACCCCAATACAAAATAAAAGGGTTCTTTAAAACATGAATCTGCCTTGCAATGCAAGGGACGTGGGTTCGATCCCTGATGGCAGAATGAAGGTCCCACATGTTGCTGGGCATCTAAGCCCACAAACTGCAACTTGAAGCCCGAGTGCTCTGGACCCTGGGTGCCACAACTAGGGAGCCTGTGAGCCACAAGGAATGATCTCGCATTCTACAGCTAAGACCCAATGCAACCAAATACAAAAAATGTTAATACTTGTTATTCATTTCCCTATACCTTTTAATATTGTCCATGTTTTCTATAAGGAGCATATGTATGACATCAACGATCAGAAAAATAGGTATTTTACAAAAAGAGGGCAGGGAGACAGAAGGTCTTCGGACTGGGCAGGTCACTGGGAGTGCATTTCGGTGGACAGTCATCTAGACTTTCATCCCAACTCCGAGCACCAGATGTCCAGTCACTGCCCCTGGACCAACCTCCACACAGCAATCAGCCATCAGCTCACATCTGCCTCTCTCAACACCCCATCCAGGGTAGTAAATGACCTGACTCGGCCAAGTTTTTGCGACACGCTTATGACACCAAGGTCTTCTGACCCCCAGGTCAACACACCTTCTAGTACAACATGAAATTTGAGTTTCCTGCTCCCTGAAGCTCAAAGTCCATATTTGGCAGGAGTCTGTTCCCACTTTATCCCTCTCAAATAGTCATGCTTGGTGCCTGCGGTGGATTTGTCTGTTTTCCTCACTCTCAAAGGGCCATGTCTTACTCAACTGGCCTTTCCACAACAAAACATGGTATGAAAGAACTGTTCAGCATGAGCCGCTCTTTTTCTTCCTCTCCTCTCCCACCCTTCCTCCCCTTCCCTGCCCACGCCTCTAGCCCGCTGACCACTGTGTCTGTCTTCCCAAGGGACTATCCATCCCTGATGCTTGCAGCTGCTACTTTCTGCTTCACTCAGAGCTCTCAGTGACACTTCCTCCTTCTCAGTCCCAGGCAGCGAGCCCCACCTTCCCCAGCACCACGCAGCAATCAAAACTGCAAAGAAGCACACCTGAGCGCATCCTATTGGCTCCCGATGTTCTGACCCAGGTCCCCCTGCTGCCCTCGTCCTGATAACAGAACCACCAGAACACAAGAGGACATTATGAATGTCACACCACCATTCTTGAGGCTTGTCACCCAAACAGAAAGCGCGACACTCCCTAAGCCAGCCCCAGTTAGGGCCCATCCCATGGGTCCAATCCTGGGAGACCACAAGCAACCAAGGCTGGTAAGCCTTCATCATCCATCTCCTCCCGAACCTGCCGACACCAGAGTCTCCATGGCAGCAAGCACAGCTCACAAAAGCCCTGCTTTGTGGTGAGGCCAAACAATAGGAAGTAGGTTAGCCCTTCCCACAGGAACCAAGACATGATAATGCCTCTCCCGTCTCAGAACCCTGGGTGTGGGAAAAGCAACTGCCACTCAACGTTCTAGTCCCTTTGTTGGATGCTTCCGGCAATGGGACAATATTTCAAATCATTTCACTGAGATCCTATCCATGTCCTGAGACCATTGTTAGTCTTAATGCAAGTTCCCTGACCAAATCCCACCCTCATATTCTTCAGCTAGGACGCGCTTCAAATCAGGTACCCAAGTCACCGTGAAAATTGACCCCAGCTCTGAAAATACGCAGTGACTTCTCATTATGAGGAAAGGAAACTCTCCAGCAGGGGGTAGAACAGGTGGCAAAGGGACCGCCGGCTGCAGGTCTAGGCACTGAGGGGGCCACATCCAGGGAAGCCACAGTTGCAGGGGGCAGGGGAGGGGCAGGGGAGGGAAGGTGCACTTACCAAAGGGAGGAGCCTTCGGTCCCCGTGACTTCCAGGAAGTCGTAACCGTCCTCCAGCTGGAAGTCAATAAAGACCAGGGCGATGGTGTCCCCCAGCTCCGCCAGGATGGTCCAGGTGCAGTCGGCATTGTTGTGGTACTCCGAGGGGAAGTGTGGGCTGGAGATGATGCCGCTCTGGCCCCGCAGTGTCCCGCCGCACGCATCGTCCGCTGTGGGCAGAGACAAGAGGCTCATGTGACTCCAGGTCCTGGTACTTAATCGAGTACTTCATGCACGAGAGGCAGAGAGGACCCTGGGACGTGACCTGCAGAGAGGATGGGCCACAAACTTCCAGAGCCCTTATCATGCACCAGACCCGTTCTGAGAACTTTAGTTCTTCTTCTTCTCACTAAACAGATGAGGAAACCAAGGCACAGGGAGGTAAAGCAACCTGCCTGAGGTCACACAGCCAATGAGCTAGGTCAACTAGCTAGGTGAACTCTGCCTGCTGGAGCATGTTTCTAGCTACTACACCACACTGTTGGGCAATGACCAAGCAAAAAGGAGAAATCAGTTGTCACATTTATTTCCACGGTCATGACTGTGGTGACCAGGACCTTTTTTCCTACCAGATCCTAGGAAACTTTGGATGTGGAAGTGAAAGTGTTAATTGTTTAGTCATGTCTGACTCTTTGGGACCCCATGGACTGTAGACTGCCAGGCTGCTCAGTCCATGGGATTAACCAGGCAGGAATACTCGAGAGGGTTGCCATTTCATTCTCCAGGGGATCTTTCCAACCCAGGGATCAAACCTGGGTTTCCTGCATCACAGGCAGACTCTTGACTGCCTGAGCCACCAGGGAAGCTCTCGGACATAACGGAACAAAACAAAAACTCATCACAATTTCCTGAGGGCAAAACTCGAAGGGCACTCACAGCCTGGCCAGACCTCTGCAATCTTCCCTCCTGCTCCTCGGGACCAGGTCAGCTCAGTTCAAGTGCTGGACATGGTCACACCTCCTGGGCTTTGCTCACACTGCGCCATCTGTCTAGGATGCCCCTTGTCCAGAGGAAGTCTTCCAATGCTTTGAGACCCAACTCCATTGCCACTTCTCAGTAAAGCCTCATTCCCCCATGCTTTTAATAACTGCTCCCTACTCTGTGATCCTGCAGCAAAGTGTGTGACTTCAGACATCATACTTGGCACTGTGTGAATGACCTGTCACACGTCTGTCTGCCACTCTAGGTTCTGAATTTGCAGGAAATCCCAAGGGCAGGGACCATCCCCACAGCACATCCTGGTGGAATCACTGCTCCAGCCTAAATCCCAGCTGAGACTTGATATGCAGAAACAATGGTCCCAGGACCATGCTCTGATATATAACAGCTAAGAACACTGGCTTTCTGATTTTTGCACACTTCAGTGTGTGTCCCTCCCCTGCAGCTTATAGCTGGGTGTCTTAGGGGAAGTTATCCAGATTTCCTAAGCCTGCCCTCCTGGAACTTGTATGCAAGTGGTGGGGGTGGTTTAGTCGCTAAGTTGTGTCCAACTCTTGTGACCCCATGAACTGCAGCCCACCAGGTCCCTCTGTCCATGGGTTCTCCCAGGCAAGAATATTGGAGTGGGTTGCCACTTCCTTCTCCAAGGTGTCTTCCCCACCTAGGGATCAAAACTGCACCTCCTGTATTGCAGGCGGATTCTTCACTGCCGAGCCACCAGGGAAGCCCCTTGTATGCAAGTAAGGGATTGTAATCCACTTAGCAAAAGCTGTATTAGAGATGTGCACTAAATTATAAAGAAAGGAAAATGCAATATCAGGGTTCAAATGTGTATCAGAGGCAGCAGAGTAACAGCAACCAAAGTTACTGTTTATTAAGCACTTACACTGTGCCATGTGCTATGTGAACTACTCTACATATTTAATGACTCTGTGAAATACCATTCCCATTTTACAGGTAAAGAAACCAAGGCACAAAGAGTTTCAGTTATTTGCCAAAGGTACAGCTTATAGTAATTAAAGGAGCTGGGATTTTTAAGCCCAACAGTCTAATTTCAGGGCCAATGTTCTTAACCAACACTCCCTTGTCTCGTAATTCTCACTTTGAGGACAGAGATAAAGTAGCACATTACTTTGCCTGGGTGAGTCAGTTTGGGAAAGCGTAACAGAGGCAGTACTGTTAGAGCAGGGTTTTGAAGAATGAACTGGAGTTCACTATGTAGAGAAGAAATGGAAGGGCATTTAAAAGAAAAGAGAACCAAAGGTCATAACCATGGAAGCACAAAACCACAACAGATCCAAGATAAGTCGTTCGAGATGGTCTATCTAGAACAGAGTGAAAAGAGAGGAATGATGGGTGGTGGTTCAGGAAATGGGAGCCAAGTGATAGAGAACACTGGGCTCCAAAAGACTGGAAGCAGTGGACGGTACTGGAAAGAAACTGGATTTTAGGGTCAGGAAGGTCTAGACTTGAATTTGGGTTCCACAAGTCACCCGCCCATGGGACCTTGGGTGATTTATTTCTCTAAGCTTCATTCTGCTTCTCCGCAGAATGGTTTCTTGTGACAGCCGAATGGGATAATGAATATGACAGTACCGAGCATTAGCCAGTGACAGGCATGTGCTAGACGCCCAACTAAAGGCAAATCCTCCCTTTCCTTCCACTTCATCCTGAGGATCAAAGACAGTGAGGAAACAGGATTAAATCTGCATCTTAGAAAGACCACTGTGGCACAGACGAGGTCTGAGCTGGGGCAGTGGGCAGGACGCTGTCAGTAGGCAGAGCCACCAAAGTCAGGGTAAGGCCAGAAGCGAGCCGAGCTAAGGTCCTGAGGAGGGTGGGAGTTGGGCCTGCCTGACAGCAAGTTAAGCAGTAGAATCCATAGGACTAGCACTCGGGAGGCATGAATGAGCCGCAAGCTCCAGGCACGAGTGTCTGGAGGGACAGCAGACACCACTTCCTGTGCCGGGGGGCCCAGGATGGGGGCACACCTTATGGCGTATAAGGCAGGCAGTGTTGGACAACATGGGGTGGAGTGCATGCAGGGGGCATCCTAGTGGAGAGATGGAGCTGATAGCTGGATACACAGAAGCAGTGTGGGATGGAGACAAAAGTGAGTTTATTCAGAGGTCCTGAACTAGCCTTACTAATGTCATTCTACAGGGTTAAGCTCTATTCAAGACAATAAGCCCATTTCTTTTCTTTCTTTTATTTTTGGCCGTGCCATGCAGCATGTGGGATTCTAGTCCACTAACCAGGGATCAGACCTGTTCCTCTGCAATGGAAGTGTGCAGCCTCAACCTCTGGGCCACCAGGGAAGTCCTGAGAATGAGCCCATTCTTAAATTCAGCTCCTTGGTGTGTACAAGCACAGAAATGAAGGCGTCTCATTCAGCAGGTACTCAGGAAAGTTTCCCTCCCACACTCATTAGGTGAGCAGCTACTCTGTGCTAGACACTGGGCCAGGACCAGCACTACATCATGAAAAGCATGCTCTCATCCCTGCCCGGAGAGTTTCTCTGAGTGGGGGCAGCCAGGCAAACATGCAGTGGCTCCCAGAACTGTTATAACCAAGGGGTCAAGGCACAATGACAGCTGAGGGGACTTAAGAAGGCTTCACGCAAGAGGCAACGTTTGTGCTGAGACATCCATTCATTCATTCAACAAACATTTACTGAGTATCTATTATGTGTCAGGCACTGTTTGAGGTACAAAGGATTCATCTGCAAATAAAAGAAAATCCCTACCCTCGTGAAGCTGACATTCCAGTCGGAAGAAAACAGACAATACTCAAGATAAATAAGTAAACTTCTTCCCTAAGTAAACTTCTTTCCCAGCAGTAAAGAATCCACCTGCCAATGCAGGAGATGAGGGTTCAACCACAGGTTTGATCCCTGGGTCAGAAGATTTCCTTGGAGAAGGAAATTACAACCCACTCCAGTATTCTTGCCTGGGAAAGCCCATGGACAGAGGAGCCTGGTGGGCTACAGTCCTTGGGATGGCAAAATGGTCGGACACAACTGAGCGACCAAGCAGCACACAATGGTAAGTGAAGTGGTGAGCAATACAGGAGGAGGATGGGAGGACCTTGCTCTAGAAGTGGGGGTGTGGGCGTTGCATAAAAGGGGTCAGAGAAGGCCTCACTGGGAAGCTGACATTTAAACCAAGACCTGGGGGAGGCAGAGGGGAAGCCAGGTGGTCATCTGGAGGAATAGCATTCGAGATAGAACAGCAAATGCAAAGGCCCTGGTGTGCAGAGGCCTGGCGCTGCTGAAGAGCTTCAAGAAACCCAAGGGGATGGCACACTGGGAGTCAGGAGGAGAGGGGCAGGGATGGGGCCCCATGGAGGACCTTCGAGGCCACTTCTAGGTCTTGGGGTTTTACTTGAGTGGCGGTTCTGAGCAGAAGACCTCATCTGACTGGTGTATTAATAGGACCCCTTGAGCTGCTGTGTAGACAACAGACCAAAGAGGAAGAGGGCAGAAGCAAGAGGCTTGTAGAGGCCCCTGCACTGATTCAGGAGAGAGACGTTGGTGGCTTGGGCCAGGGAAATGGAGTCAGTGTCTGGCTGCATTTTGAATGCTGAGCTGGTGGGATTGAGGGCTGACTGCCAGGTAGGATCAGGAGAAAGGGTGTCCTAGGCAGAGGAAAGGCAGGAGCAAGGCAGCTGCAGGGGCACGTGGGGCATTTAGAGACATAGTCAGGATTATCTGAACTCAAAGGGCAACACAGAGATGGCAGAGCTGGGTGGGTGGGAAGGAAGGGCTGCCTGGTGAAGAGCCTCAGATACGAGGTAAAGGACTGCAGCTCTGTTCTTCTCTTCCTCCCTTTTTTCTCCTGCTGCCTCCAATCCAGGTGACCTGCCCCCATAAAGGAGGGTGGGAGGAAAGGTAGACATATTTGCTTTGCGCAGTTTTAAATCGAGTTTTCCCGGTGCTGTTTGTCGTATCCAATTGCACGGTATTTCCTGGGTATCTCTCTGGCAGAAGCTTGTGAAGTCTGACATCCAAGGCAGAGTTTGTCTCCTTCTGATGTAAATAACTTCACCGTGACCAGTACCGGGGAGATAAGCCCCAGGAGCCAGCCAGCAAGCGGGAGATCTGTCAGCGTCACTCCCAGAAAGCGCTGGGCCTGTGGCCTGCAAGAGCCCCACACTGGCCCTGTCTATCCCAAGTGAACGTGGCTACACCCTTAGCCACAGTGGCTTCATCTTGACTCCACTGAAGTTTAGGAAAATCACGGTCACAGGACAGACGCTTGGCCTGGACCTTGAAAAAGGAATAGGCAAGCATGGAGGGAGAGAAAAAATGGGCTTCCCCGCAGAGGAAGCAGGGCATTTGAGGGCAAGGGGGGCCCTAATGGGCTTGGTGTGCTTGGGAAGTGGGCCACTTTCCCTCCAGGTGGTGTAGGATGCATGAGATGAACGGTGGGGGGGACGTGGAAAGGGAGGTGGAGGTCCGATCAGAAAGGCCTTGGAGGGCTTGCTAAAGGGAGGGATTCTACCCTGCTGGTGCCGGGGAGACTGTCAGGACTGTCAGCAGGGAGTGAAAGCCAGGTCTGCTTTAGAAAGTGACTCTGGTCCCTGCATGATGGATGGATGCTGTGGTTTGGGGGGTGGCAAGGATGGCAGGCAGGGAGAAGTAGTGAGGAGAACGGTGAAGAGGCCATTCCCACCGTCAGAGCCTGAACTCTGAGCCGTGGGAAAGCGGAGAAGGAGCAGAAGAGATCCAAGAGCAAGTCTCGGGGAGAAACAAGAGGATGTGGCCTCTACCCTGGAGTGGACCGCAAAGGAGAGGAGGAGGGAAAGCGGACCCTGAGGTCTGCAGTGGGCCAAAAGCGCTGATTACGGCAGTGATGGGGACGGGGTGCCGCTTCCCCACCCCCACACTGGTGGTGAGTGCAGAAGAGGCTGAAAAGTCGCCATGCACATGGGCTGGGGGCACCATGGAGAGGGCCCGGAGCCTGGAGCCCAAGAGGCTGGGAGTGGGTCAGGCTCCATGGGAGCGTAGAAGGCCGGGAACAGAAGCAATATTTAATGGGCAGCAGACAGAAGCAGAGGCTCCTGAAAGGAGGCAGAGAAGGAGCAGTCGGGTAGAGGTTAGAGGGGAAACCCTCGGGTGGAAAGGTGAGGGAGCAGGGAAGGAGCTCAGGGACCTTGAGCTGTCTCCAGGGGCCATCGCGTGTGCAGAGCCTCCAGCCTCCCGCCTGTCTCCAAGCATCCCTCCTGCACTTGCCCACCCATTCCTCACACAGAGGCCTGTTCAGTTCAGGTGCTCAGTCGTGTCTGACTCTTTGTGACCCCATGGACTGCAGCACGCAAAGCCTCCCTGTTCATCACCAACTCCTGCAGTTTACAAACTCATGTCCATTGAGTCGGTGATGCTATCCAACTATCTCATCCTCTGTCATCCCCTTCTCCTCCCACCTTCAGTCTTTCCCAGCATCAGGGTCTTTTCAAATGAGTCAGCTCTTCGCATCAGGTGGCCAAAGGATTGGAGTTTCAGCTTCAGCATCAGTCCTTCCAATGAACATTCAGGACTGGTTTCCTTTAGGATGGACTGGTTGGATCTCCCTGTTGTCCAAGGGACTCTCAAGAGTCTTTTCCAACACCATAGTTCAAAAGCATCAGTTGTTCGGTGCTCAGCTTTCTTTACAGTCCAACTCTCTAGTGATCCCAATAAGAACACACCTGATGACACCACGCCCCTCCATAGGAAGCTTCGACAACTCTGTTGTCCTTCAGGAGAAAGCGGAATCTCTGGGGGCTGACAAGGACCTCACAGGGCCTCCCCTCATACCAGCCGCTCCCCCACCTACTTCCCATAACCACACTGGCCTCCTCCCAGCTCTTCTGCTGCACCAAGCATCCCTCTGCCCAAGTACCTGTGAAAAGGCTATTCTCTCTTTCTGGAACCTTCTTCCCTACCTCCTTGGGCCTGGTTGGCCCCTCCTTAGCCTTTAGGTACCAATTTAAGAGTCATTTCCTCAAGGATGTTTCCAGAAACAGAATACCCCCTCTCCCCATCATATATTTTCAGAGTACCACATACTTTACCATAATTAATTGATCAACTGAGTAATTTAATGTCTAGACAGTAAAATCGGTGAGTGCAGGGTCCATGTCTGTTCTGTCCCCAGCACCTACCACACTTTCTAGTATATAGGAGGCACCCAGTAAATACCTGATGAACAAATAAATCAAACAGGAAACTGAAGCTCAGAAAGATTCAGTAACTTTCAGAAGGTGATACAGTAGGAGACCAAGTTGGGACTCCAGCTGAGCCTCTTTGGCACCTGGACTATGGTCTCCTCTACTGGGGAAGCTGGTAAAGAATCCGCCGCAATGCGGGAGACCTGGGTTCCATCCCTGGGTTGGGAAGATCCCCTGGAGAAGGGAAAGGCCATCCACTCCAGTATTCTGGCCTGGAGAATTCCATAGACTATACAGTCCATGGGGTCGCAAAGAGTCAGACACGACTGAGCAACTTTCACTTCACTTCATGACATCACACCTCCTGAAACTGAGCAGGACCCTGCAGGATTTTTTCAGGGACAGAGCCTCCCCCCCATGCCCCACCCCCCACACACATTCTCGGTATCTCTTGTTTCTTTAGCCTCCTAGGTCTTCTTCCAATTCCAAAGAGTAAATAAAATTAGAAAAATGAGAAAATTCAGAAACAAAGGAAGAGTCAAGGCAGACAAATTAATACAGCTACATCTGTGTCTCCATTTCTTCTCTGTAAATAGGTTCATCCATGCTAATTTTCTAGATTCCATATATATCCATTAATATATGATATTTTCCTCTTTCTGACTTCACTCTGTATAACAGGCTCTAGGTCCATCCACCGTACTTCTACTGACTCAAGTTCATTCCCAAATGTCCCACTTTTAGTCAATGCCATCTAAACTGTGCGGAACTGAGGTACTCGGGAGTCTGAGACCCTGTGGCTAGAGGCACAAGTCTTCTCTGAAGATGGCACCTTTGCTGGTGGGATCTTCCCTCCCTCTTAGGCTCCTCTGACACCCTTGTTCCTGCATCATCCTGTTTTGATTGAAGATGCTGTAAAAGTTGTTTGGAGATTTTCTCACACTTTAAACAAGGCATCATATTTCATGCTTACAACCTCAGAGTCGTAAAATATAACCTTCAGCTGACACCACACTCCTAAAATATTAATTTACACCTCCTCCTTCTCTGGCGATGGGCATTCTCCATCGCCATTAAGTCATGTCTATCCTAGGGTGCAGGTGTGTTATGCTGATAGTTGCCTTTCCAAGTTTATGGCTTTATTTATGATCGTCTTTAAGTTCCGCTGAAATTTCCTCAATTAACTATAATTTTAGGAACTCTCCCTCAGCCCCCTGTGATGGCTGCTAACTCTCTGGTGACTCACAAATTTCAGGAAGGGATGGAGGAACTTGCGTCATGCCCCTCCCCACCCCCCACCATTTGAAACCAACTCCAGTGCACTATCTTGCATGCCTAGAAGCTGTGAGGTCTTCGGCACTGGGTTTCTGACCATGTCTTCCCTGCTCAAGGCTACTCAGCTTCTGAGAAAAGGAAAATCTCAATCGGCCCCACTTGGAGAGAAGCCGCCATCTGACAACCCAAGTGCAAGGCTGAGAGAGCCAGGGCATGAGAGCCCCAAAGACGCAGGCAGTGCCCCTCTTTCCTTCTCCCGCGAAGCTCAGAGTTCCTCATCAGTTCCCTCTTCTGGGGGCTCAGAATTCTGCCCTTTTTGTTGCTGTTGTTGTCCAGTGGCTCAGTCGTGTCTGACTCTCTGTGACCCCGTGGACTGCAGCACACCAGGCTCCCATGTCCTCCACTATCTCCTGGAGTTTGCTCAAATTCATGTCCGTTGAGTCAGTGATGCCATCCAACCATCTCATCCTCTGTCGTCCCCTTCTCCCGCCTTCAGTCTTTCCCAGCATCAGGGCCTTTTCCAATAGGTCAGCTCTTCATATCAGGTGCCCCTTTATCCTTGGCTTTCTTGAGGACACCCCTTCTTTTTATTTAGTGGGAATATAACTGCTTTACAATGTTGTGTCAGTTTCTGCTGTACAACACTGTGAATCAGCTGCCCTCTTGGGCCCCTCCCACCCACCTCTAGATCAGCAGAGAGCACCGCATTGAGTTCCCTGTGCTACATAGCAGCTGCCCTCTACCTAGCTATTTTATACACAGGAGTATACCCAGTGCTTCTCTCAGTTCATCCCACAAGGACACCTCGTTCTAAAATGAAGAAACTGCCAGTTGCCCAAGAGCATCACTATTTCTGCCACCCCCAGCCTCCTTCCACTGAGGTCGCCCCCGAGGTGCTGTTCCGAGAGGACACGGTGCTCAGTGAGGCACCTCTTCTCGGTTGCGCTTCCATTACAGGCCAGATGTCACGGCAGATGCTTCCCCTGCATCTGCATTTTCTCATTTGATTCTCTACCTGCTCAAAGAGACAGGTGTTATGTCATCCACACTTTACAGAGGAGAAAACTGAGGCTCAGAGAGTTTTCTAAACTGGCCCACGGTCACATGGCTACTGAATGCTGGGTCCAGGATTCGAATCCAGGATGCTCAGACTCCACGCCATTATCCACCTCTTTCTCTGCCTCTCGGGTCTTGGCCCCTGCGATGCCAGTCCTGACACAGGCTCCTGGAAGCCCCAGACCCCAGAGCGGGGTTTTGCAGGTGGGAGAAGCTTCCTCCTGCTCTCCTTCTCTTCTCCTGAGGGGCCTGAGGCAGGGGCTGTGTGCTATCTCCACAAGGAGGGCCTCACCACTTATGATCAGGTAGAGCTGGGCAAGTTCTTGGGTCAGGTTTCTTCATAGGAAACCTGGGTCCCTCAGACCCTGGCCCCCATCCTCAAGCAGCAATGCCCAGCAGAACCACCTCAGGCCCTTCCCTGAGGTTTCTCTCCTAAGGAGCTTCTGGGACAAGTTCAAGAGGAAGGTCAAAGGGAAACCACAGGAGACGGGGCAGCCCCTGGCCTGGCTGACCCATGTAGGGGATGTACCTCAGCGGGGCCAGGCCCTCTGCTGCACACAGCGTGTTCATCAACTTCAGCCTCCCTTTGCTTATGAGTTAAGTACGGCTCTTCTTATCATCCACAGGTGAGAAGACCAGGGCACAGGAAGTTGAGCAACTAGCCCAAAGTCACTCAGACAGGATTGAATCCAGGTGACTGGACTCCAGAGACCACGTTCTGAGTGGTTTTGCTAGAGTAACAGTAGTGATGGCAATAAAGATAAGTGAGCATGTTAGTCATTCAGCTGTGTCTGACTCTTTGCGACGCCATGGACTATAGCCCTCCAGGCTCCTCTGTCCATGGACTTTTCCAGGCAAGAATACTGGAGTGGGTAGCCATTCCCTTCTCCATGGGATCTTCCCTACCCAGGGATAGAACCCAAGTCTCCTGCATTGCAGGCAGATTCTTTACTGTCTGAGCCACCAGTGATGGCAAAGACGACAGAAGTAGGACCAGCGATCTCAGTGGCAGCGGAGGGACACTGTAGTTAGGAATGTTCTCTGGGAGCCACAGTCCCTTCCAAGGCTCCATGGTCAGAAACACTCAGTGTTCACACTGCCCGCCATGGCATTTGGTGCCTGCTGTATGTTGTATAATTGGCTCAGCACAACGGGGCCCAGCGTGCAGTGCCCAGGCCCTCTAAGCTATTTCCATCACCACGTTGGCTCTCTTATCCCTCTCCTGATCTTTCTAGCTCTGAACTGCCTCTAGCTGTAGAACTGATACCCTCTACTTGGAGATATCATAGGCTTTTCAAACTTGACCTAGACAAAATGAGCTCTCTTGACTGTCTTTAGGGTACACACTTCCTGCTCCCTGCTCCAGTCATCCCCATTTTGGTTACTGGCATCCCCACCCTGCCAGCACTCCAGAAGGAGCCTAGGAGTCAACCTTGACCCATTGTTCCACCAGCACCTGCATTCATTTCATCACAAGGCTGCTGCCTGTGCTCCTAAACCACAGACCCAATCTGCCCCCTTCCCTCCATCTCTACCATGGCCACCCTTGACTGAGATGCATCAGCTCCAGCCTGCACACCTGCAATAGCTGCCTCCTAACTGGCTTTCCAGCTTCGCCTCTTGCCAACTAAAAGCCCTCTCCCTTCTAGCATCCAAAATTTTTTTTTAAGTCAGTTCAATTGTGCCACTCCTGTGCATAAAGCTCTTCCCTGGCTACCTCCTGAACTTTGAATCAAACCCAAACTTCTTGTTCCAAACTTGTCCACAGCCCCATCTACTCCCCTCATCTCCTCCCCTGACTCTGCATTGCCCCGAGGACTGGTTTTCTCTTCTTCTAACATGTCAAGCCCTCTTCCACCTGAGGGTATTTGCATCTGTGGTTCCTTTTCCCAGGTCTTCACACAATAGGCTCCTTCTTGTCAATCAGGCGTGCTAAGTCACTTCAGCCAAGTCCGACTCTACGCAATCATATAGACTACAGACTGCCAGGTTCCTCTGTCCATGGGATTCTCCAGGCAAGAATACTGGAGTGGATTGGCATCCCCTCCTTCAGGGGATCTTTCCGACCTAGGGATTGAACCCACATCTCTTGATATCTCCTGCACTGGCAGGTGGATTCTTTACCACCAGCACCATTCTGGGAGGCCCTGTCATGCAGGACGCAGTTCAAATGTCACCTCCTGAGAGTCCTCTCCTGACAGCTCCCTTCCTTATCATTAGCTAGTTCAGCTCCCTCATAGTTCCAGTGGTAATCTGAAAATTGTTTCTTTGACTTTTGTCTGTTTCTGCCTCCCAGATGCTAAAGTGTAAACTCTATGAGCTCATGGAACTTGGTCTGACTTCTTAATCACTGCAGTTCTCTGCATCTAGAACAATATCTGGCACTTAACAAGAATTTAATAAAGATTGAGTCAGTGACTGGCTAGCACACAGTAGGTACTCAATCAAAAGTTGTTAAATTAACTCCTGGGATTTCCTAGAAAGTCCAGTGGTTAAGACTTTGTCTTCCAACACAGGGGGTGTGGGTTCGATGTCTGATTGAGAAGCTAAGGTTCCACATGCCTCATGGCTAAAAAATCAAAACATAAAACAGAAGCAATATTATAACAAATTCAATAAAGACTTTTAAAAAAAAAGGTCCATGTCAAAAAAAAATCTTTTAAAAAAGTTGTTAAATGCTGAGCAAATGAATGTGTACACAATCACCCTTTAAGGCTACTACTCATGTCCTGGCTTTAAGATTCAGGCTTGGCGGCAGGCCAGTGACCCACAGCTCTGAGCTGGCATGGCTAGAGTTGAATGTAGGTTTGAATCTATGCTCTCTCCATGCCGGAATTCTGCTTCTATCTCATATTTTGCAGGCTTTCTCCCTGGATCCAGAACATTTGGAATACAGCTGGGCACTAGCCATCCAAGCTGCTGCAGACCAAGTGCCCATCTCCCTGGGTTTGGGGGCAGCCTGGACTCGGACTTCAGAGACCAAGTCTATCTTGTTCAGGCTGCTCTCTTTCTACCATCTGCCTCTCAGCCCCCAGAGCATATGAACCCCTTTCTTTCCCCCTGCAGCCCTTTTTGATCCAGGGCCAATGCGCCTCACAAGTCAGAGGCCCACTGCTGAAATCCACACGGTCTTCCTTGTGAATCAGAAAGGTTCAACAAGGTTTAGGGCCTCCAAGGAGATCTGCCTTTGAAAAGATGCCCCCAAATAACACAAACTGAAGGGAAATCTTGCCTCCTTCCCTTTGCCAGCTGGGCCAAACCTTGATGAGCTAGTAGCCTTGGGATGGGCCTCCTGAGAGGTCAGATTCACTCCTGCTCTGCCCCCAGGCTCCAGTTGGTCCCTGTTCCCTCTTCATCTGGGCTGTGTCTCCAAGTCTTCCTTTCAGCCAGGTGGGTGGCATGTACTGTTTGAGGCAGAGGTACACCATCCTTCAACATGTTCTGCGAAGCCTTGGACCCAAAGAGCTCATGTCACTCCAAGCAGCTGGGCAGGTGGACTAACCCAGGCCAGTAATTTCTCCCTTGGGTTCACAGGCCTACATAATCCTGATGGTGAATCAGACCCATCCAGCCATCCTTCACTCAGCAAGTATTTACGGGCCACTGCCCAATGGATGAAGTTAATCCACTCACAGATGCTGCTCCCTGAGAGTTCTATGAGAGAGGAAGAAAGGCCAAAAGGCTTTAATCCTCCCCAAGTCTGACTCCATTAACTTTGGCAAGACCGTGGCTCCTGGCGTCCAGCACACACAAGAAGTACCCTTCTCTGTTCCTTTCAGTTTGGCCTCCAAAGGAAAGGCAGTTTGGAAAATCACTTTGAGAAAACCATGGGCATTATTGGGAATGCTTCTTAGCTCTTCATGCACCACGTAGTGAATTAGAATAATGGACCTCAAAGCATAGGGAATGGGGGGCTCTGGGGGCTCTGAGAATAGGACAGTGTTTCATTCCCCCCTGCCTCTTCTCAGCCCCCTTGGTCCCTCAGGAATCTCCGAGGCTCAAAGCCCTCCTGAAAGTAAGATTTCATGTGCTTGACTGACTTTCCTGGAGTGTGTGTTTCAGAAGGGAGAATTTCTGATGTGGCTAATTGCAAGTTACTTAGAAATGACTTAGAAAGGTCGGTCTGGGACTCCTTCCAGTAGGGTGTTATGCTCCATGCTAAGGAATCTGAACTTGACCCTGTTAGTGATAAAGAGCCACTGGCAGGAATCTAAGCATGAAGTGATGCTGTCAGATCTGTGTCTTAAGAAGTTCACTCCTGCAGTGGAAAATGAATTGGGATGTGTGTGGTGAGAGGGCTGGAGGGCTGGAGATCCTCTGCAGTGAGACAGTAAGAGGTGAGAGAGCCTGGACCCCCAGCCGTGGGGTTCCCTGAAAAGCGGCAGAGGTGTGGAGGGGAAGGTCAGTGCAGAGAAGGATTTGTAAGGACACAATGACTAAGGATGCTGGGAGCAAAGAGGATGAGGAGTGTTAGATGCCCCTGGCATGTCTGATTTGGCCACCTTGAATGGTGACACTCATCACCGAATTGGGGAGTGCAACAAAAAGAGCAGGTTCTGGAAAAAAGAAAGTGTTAGGTTTGGACATGCCTCATTTGAAGGAAGGGGTTCAGGAGAGTTTGATATAATTGTGGGCCAGATGCTTAGGACAGAGGGAGGGTTGGAGATCAAAGTGTCACTGCAAGCAACAGTTGTCACTCCAAGCAACAGCCCTAGTGGGCTTCCCCAAAGGCTCAGTGGGTAAAGAATCCACCTGCAATGCAGGAGACACAGGAGATGCAGGTTTGATCCCTGGGTCGGGAAGTTCCCCTGGAGAAGGAAATGGCAGCCCACTCCAGGATTCCTGCCTAGGAAATCCCATTGACAGAGGAGCCTCGTGAGCTACAGTCCATGTGGTCACAAAGAGTCAGACATGACTGAGCGACTAAGCACACACAGCAGAGTGGATGAGAAACTCCAAGAGATGCAAGAAGTTCCCAGAGAAGAGGCCATGCTGGACTCTCTGGCATTTAAGGGGAAGATGGAGAGAAAAGCCAGTGGAGAAGGAAGGGGGAAAGAATTATCATCATCTGAGAGGCTGAACAGGAGTCAGGAGCGAGTTGGGGGAGAGTTGTGCCCCCCAAAGGCTCTGCACACCCATGAAGTACTGCTGTGATGTGAACACTGGGGGAGAATCATCACTCCAGCCCAGTCCATCCACAGAAAGACCAACCAAGAGTTGGCCATGACTGAGCATGTGCACATGCACACGTATGTAGAATCTAAAAAGAGTGACATAAAGGAACTTATTTTCAAAACGGAAACAGACTCACAGATGAAGCAAACAGATTTATGGTTACCAAAGGGGAAGCCAGGGGTGGGGGAGGATAAATCCAGAGTTTAGGATTAATAGGCATACACTATTACTTATAAAATAGATAAATAACCAGGTCTTCCTCTCTAGCACAGGAAACTATCAATATGTTCAACAGCGTATAATAACCTATAATGGAAAATAATCTGAAAAGGAATATATATAGATATATGTACATCTGAATCACTTTGAAAATGAAAGTCACTCAGTCGTGTCTGACTCTTTGTGACCCCATGGACTATGTACTCTCCAGGCCAGAATACTGGAGTGGGTAGCTTATCCCTTCTCCAGTGGATCTTCCTGACCCAGGAATCAAACTGGGGTCTCCTGCATTGCAGGCTGATTCTTTACCAACTGAGCTGTCAGGGAAGCCTGGATCACTCTGCTGTACACCTAAACCTAACACGACATTGTAAATCAGCTATTCTTCCATTAAAAAAAAAAGAGAGGAAGAATATGGGAAGGGAATATTTGAAAATCATGGTTAAAACAGGCAAATTTTGTTTCTTTATTCTCTTCTGTATTTGCTAAGATCACTTAAAATGATCATGTGCTATTTTAGCCATCAGATAAGAAGCATGAGAAATTATCTTAGAAATAAGCTTGATTATTGTGGGGAGAGGGAGAAATAGGCTGGGAAAAGGGTGATCAACTGTCTCAGTTTGCCTGGAACTGAGGGGGGTGTCCAAGATACAGGACTCTGGGAGCTGCTGCTGCTGCTGCTGCTAAGTCACTTCAGTCGTGTCCGACTCTGTGTGACCCCATAGACGGAAGCCCACCAGGCTCCCCCGTCCCTGGGATTCTCCAGGCAAGAACACTGGAGTGGGTTGCCATTTCCTTCTCCAATGTGTGAAAGTGAAAAGTGAAAGTGAAGTCACTCAGTTGTGTCCGACCCTTAGCGACCCCACGGACTGCAGCCTACCAGGCTCCTCCATCCATGGGATTTTCTAGGCAAGAGTACTGGAGTGGCTTGCCATTGCCTTCTCCGCTCTGGGAGCTAGGAAATGGGAATGTGCTGGGGAAGCCAGGATAAGCTGGTTCCCCCAGCCGGGAGGCTGAGGTCCACGTAGCACGAAGGGAGGTGGGGCTTCCTGGGGGGCAGTGTTGGGGTAAAGAGGTTCTGAGAATATTTGAAGGCTGAGAGGAGGACACCATGAAACAGAGAGAGGGGTTGAATTTAAAGAAAAGCGAGAACTGCCAGGGTGAGGTCAGGAGGAAAGCAGCCGGGAGAGAGCCATTCACAGGAGACACGTCGGTAACAGGAAGAGAAACGATGTCTCTTCTAAGACAGGAGGGCATGAGTGGAGGGCAGACCAGCTAAAAATAAATTTGCTGATGTGGAGGAAGGAGGTTGAGGGAGTAGGTACCTGAGGGCTGGGAGGTCTGATGAAGCCTAAAAGCCCCCTGAATAGCGGGGCCCCTGAGAACCATGGGTGGCTCCAAGACACATGCTCCCCGTAGTGGGGACCCCACCTCCTGCTGGAGCAGATGGAGACAGGCTCCCACTGGAAGGTCCAGCAGGCCTCCCAGGGGCCATCCACCCCTGAGACCCACCCTGGCCACCTACCTCGGCAGGAGGGCAGTGGGAAGTCCCACGTGGCACTGTTCTCGGAGCCAGCGTGGCAGGTGAGCACAGCGTGGCCCTCCAGGAAGAAGCCGGGGTTGCAGCTGTAGCGGACCTTGTCACCGAGGTTGAAGGTAGAGCCCTGCTGGACGCCGTTGGGCAACCGCCCGGGGTTCCCACATGTGTGGCTGGGGAGAACTGTGAGCAGAAAGAGAGACGCAGCCTGTGAACGGGGCTCCAGCCCTGATCCCCTGCCTCCGAGTGCCACCTCCCTGGGCAACCCTCCTCCCCAAGCCTCCTCTCTTCCCTAGGACAGGACTGTGCCCTCATGGCTGCCTGGCCCCTGAGTACTCACAGGGGTCACATGTTCAAAGGGAGTCCCAAGTGCAATTTATTTCTGAACATCCAGATGTCCTGCCCTTTCCATGAGCAGCCCTGGGTGTGAAGTATGTTTGAAGCTGTGGATCAGTTCAATCAGTTACAGCTGGATCCTGCCTTTGCCATGCAGGGTCACTTTATTTGTTGCTACAAAAGGCTTGCACGTCCTCCTCCAAGCAGCGCAGAGCGCAAACCACAAATGCTTGCCTGAACTGTTTTCCTGGAACTTGTGTCTGGTTGAGCTGATTAAGACTAGATAACACCACCCATTTTCTCACTGGGCATGTGTAAGTGAACACTCCGTGACCATTTGATGTCAGAGGGCTGAAAACCCCACCCTCGGATGGTGCTAAGTGCCCTCAAATATGCAGAGGCCACACATGTGCAGAAGGATGACCACTGAACCTTTATCCAGTCACCTCTCCCCATGCTCCCCCAGCCTCAGACCACCTTGCTTCTCTGGTCTCTATCCCACAAATATCCCGGGTCCTTGCCTTTTAATTAAAAGATGCTTACTCCTTGGAAGAAAAGTTATGACCAACCTAGATAGCATATTAAAAAGCAGAGACATTACTTTGCCAACAAAGGTCCTTCTAGTCAAGGCTATGGTTTTTCCAGTGGTCATGTATGGATGTGAGACTTGGACTATACAGAAAGTTGAGCGCTGAAGAATTGATGCTTTTGAACTGTGGTGTTGGAGAAGACTCTTGGGAGTCCCTTGGACTGCAAGGAGATCCAACCAGTCCATCCTAAAGGAGATCAGTCCTGGGTGTTCATTGGAAGGACTGATGTTGAAGCTGAAACTCCAATACTTTGGCCACCTGATGTGAAGAGCTGACTCATTTGAAAAGACCCTAATGCTGGGAAAGATTGAAGGCGGGAGGAGAAGGGGACGACAGAGAATGAGATGGTTGGATGGCATCACCGACTCAATGGACCTGAGTTTGAGTAAACTCTGGGAGTTGGTGATTGGCAAGAGAAGCCTGGCGTACTGCAGTCCATGTGGTTACAAAGAGTCGGACATGACTGACTGAACTGAACTTGCCTTTGGGAAGGCAGATCCGAGACTTGTTCTCCCATCTCCTCGTTTGGATGCTTTGTGACTAAACCCTCTCTTTGCTGCAAACATCTCAGCGCTGTGGCTTGCTGTGCGTTGGGCAAAACGAACCTGGTTCAGTAACGAGTCTATCCCATCACTTGAGATGCCCCAGGGAAATCACTTTCATCTCTTGGGGTTGAGTGCTCTGATCTCAGACTCCACAGCCCTTCCCACTGAACACCGTGGAAGGGACACAGACAGTGGCACCAAGTAGGTGCTCATTAAATCCGATGTCCTTTCTTTTACACGCATCTGCCCTGGCAGCCAGAAGAGGACTTTGGCCCCGTGGGTTTAGGGGAGTTGAAGGGGTAATTAGTGCTGGAAAGAGGCAGTGAGGTAGGGAGACAAGAAGCTGAGTTCTGATCGGACTGACCCGTCTCAAGGGGAGAATGGGGAGCCGGAGAATACCACATACAGTGCCACCTGAGTCAGAGCAGTAACGGCCAGCTGCCAATGTGCGTTCATTATGCAGAGGAAATAGTCTTGCTGAGGGTGCTAGAGCATCAGGACTGCCGATCAGGAGGGAGAAAGGGGGCGCGCATCACCTCTGTGCCCGAGTCACTTGTTCACTCTGACCCAGCTCCCCCTACCCTGTGCCTTTCTTCCTCGAGTTGCAACTGCCTGTGCCCAGAAGGTCTCACCTCTCACCATTCCACACCTCCCCATAAGGTGAAGACAAGTGGTCACAGCTGCATCCAGACTGCCACCCAAGTGCATGCATGCATGCTCAGTTGCTAAGCCATGTCCAACTCTTTGCAACCCTGTGGATTGTAGCCCTCCAGGCTCCCCTGTCCATGGGATTCTCCAGGCAAGAATACTAGAGTGGGTTGCCATTTCCTCCTCCAGGGGATCTTCCCAACGCAAGGATCAAACCCACGTCTCCTGCATCTCCTGCATTGCCAGGAGGATTCTTTAGCACTGCACCACCTGGGAAAACTTGCCATCAAAGTACTTCTCCGTTACTTCATCTGATGATGGTTTATGGATACCAGCCCTGAGAGGCCATAGAGAAAGACCGTGGAAAGTACAGGCCTAACAGCCTCAGTGCTTGGGTTCACATCCCTCCCTGGTGGCTTACTACCTGTGGGACCCTGAGCAAGTCTCTTCACCTCTCTGGGCCTCAGTTTCCTCCATTGTAAGAGGCAGTTCACAACAGTACCTTCCTCTGGAGTTGTTGTGACAATTAAATAAGTGGAGGTATATAAAGCGCTTAGAGCCTGGATACAGAGAGTACCACACAGGAGAATCTGAGTTCCCAGTGCAGTGGGACATGCGTATCTTTAAAGGTATACTAAGTCCTTTATAGTGAGATAGGAACCAGGCAGGGTCCAAACCCAGTGGGGGTTAGTCAGAGCCAGCTCCCTGGAAGAAGAGATGTTTATGCTGAACCTTGTGAGATTAGTAAGAATTAGCTAGGTCCAAGAATGTTCCAGGCAGAGGAAATACCATGTGGAAAGACCCTGAGGCCAGAGACACCTAAGAGTTCAGGGAGCCCGAAGTAAGAGGGGAGGGGTGACAATGATGAGAAATAAAGAAATGGAGATGACCAGGCTGGATTCTAGAAAGCTTCCCTGGTCCTTGATGCACCCTCTTCCAGCCCATATTGCCATTTTTCAGGACCATCTCAGCCATCCACACTGATCTCAGAGCCCTCAGCAAGAAGGCTTTCCCTCTGCCCTCTCCTCTCCTCCCTTCTTGTGGAAGGAAAGGGCAGACTTTGGTTCTAGCTTAATCTGGTCTGAAGCCAGGTGCTGTCACTGTCTTATTCCCTGGCCTTGAGTCATGTGACCTCACTGAGCCTTACTTTCCTCAACTGAAAGAGGACAGCAATATCTAGGGGTTGACCAGGTTACTGATCATAACCAATGCATGGCTGGCACAGTGCCCAGCACAGAGTAGGTGCTCAAAAACGGCAGATGTTGCCCTCCCATTGTGCTGTAGGGCTATGCAGTCCCTGTGAGCCTAACACAGTGTCTGGTACTTGTAGGGATATATTTGAGTGTTCATTAATTAGTTGTTTGAAAGAATTCCTCACTGATGCATTAATTCCTTCACGCAATGAAAATGTACTGTGGGCCTGCTGCACTCTACGCCGGTAACAGAGCAGTGAACTGGACGAAAGGGTCTCTGCCCCTTAAATGGCTTATGTTTTTGTGGGAGAAGTATCTTAAGGGCTAAAGAGCTCTTCTCTACCTATTTTCTACCTCTGACAAGCGAGATAACCCAGACAAAAGGATTGACCTCATCATCCTATTAGCCTAGCCAAGAATGTAGTCTTTGGGCTGCTGGATACCTTAGCATTTTCCATGATCCCATGCTGCTGGCTTCCTTGGCATTTCCCATAATCCCTTGCTGCCGGCTTCCTTGGCATTTCCCATAATCCCAAGTTGCTGGCTACAGCGGAGGCAGAGACTGTGATGTGAGTGTTTGTGAGTGTTGGGGGTGCAAGGGGTGGGTCAGGTAAACATTTGGAGGAGAAAGCAAGCTAAGATTAGGGGAGGGACCCAACCTGGGGAAATGGGCTAAGAACTGGTGTAGAACTAACGTTTCATTTTCCACAACGAGATGCAAAAACCCAATTTAATTAAATTAGTAATGTCAAATTTTTAATGAACCTACTTCTGCTTTGGGCTTTCTTCCTTTGAAATTAATGACTGGAACATCACTATAAATAAATTCCGCTTCTTTTTAAAAAGTCACTCTCAGATGCTCACTGCTCTTTACTTAATGAGCTGTTCACAATCAGACCACTCTGACCTGGCACCTCCACTGGGACTTGCGTGTGATGAGTGGGGGACTCATTTCCAACCCCACCTCCTTTTTTCACTTGAGCTTTGCTGTGAGGCCGCACAAGGCGTGAAGAGAGGGCAGGTGTTGGTCTCAGAGAGGCCTGGATTCAAGCCTCAGCTCACCCACCTCCAGCTGAGTGACCCTGAGCCATAAATGCTACCTCTCCGGGCTTCATCATTTGGTTATTCATCTGAAAGTAAGGTTCTTTCTTTTTCTTCCTCTAGAGTGAAGGGGTGGACTGTATTAACTTCCCAGGGCTTCTACAAAAAAGTGCCACAAACTGGGTGACTTAAAACAACAGATACTTATTGTCTCACAACTACAGAGGCTGGAAGTCCAAAATCAAGGTGTCGGCAGGGTCATGATCCCTCTGTAACTTGTAGGGGAATCCCCTTAGCTTCTGGTCTTTATCTAGAAAACTTTAACGTTCCTTGACTTGTCCATGCTTCCATCCAACCCTTCACCTTCACTGGGCATTTTCCCTTTGTTTCCCTGTGTCCAAATTTCACCTTGTTAAAAGGACACCAACAATACTGGATTAGGACACACTCCAATGGCCTCATCTTAACTCCATCATCTGCAAAGGCCCTATCTCCAAAGAGGGTCATATCCACAGGTCCTGGGCTTAGGTCTTCAGCATCTCTTTGAAGTGAGTGTGAAAGTCATTCAGTCGTGTCTGACTCTTTCTGACCCCATGGACTACACAGTCCATGGAATTCTCCAGGCCAGAATACTGGAGTAGGTAGCCTTTTCCTTCTCCAGGGGATCTTCCCAACCCAGGGATTGAATCCTGGTCTCCTGCATTGCAGGTGGATTCTTTACCAGCTGAGCCACAAGGGAAACCCAAGAATACTGGGGTGGGTAGCCTATCCGTTCTCCAGCGAATCTTCTCAAACCAGGAATAGAACCAGGGTCTCCTGAATTGCAGGTGGATTCTTTACCAACTGAGCTATCAGCTCAGTCGTGTCCGACTCTCTGCGACCCCATGAATCAGGGAAGTCCCTAATTTCTTTCAGGGGGACACAATTCAACTCATAACAGGGCTGATGTACAGATGAAAAAAAGCTAGATTTATAAGGCTATGATTTTTCCAGTGGTCATGTATGGATGTGAGAGTCAGACTGTGAAGAAAGCTGATCACCGAAGAATTGATGCTTTTGAACTGTGGTGCTGGAGAAGACTCTTGAGAGTCCCTTGGACTGCAAGGAGATCCAACCATTCCATCCTAAAGGAGATCAGTCCTGGGTGTTCATTGGAAGGACTGATGCTGAAGCTGAAACTCCAATACTTTGGTCACCTCATGCGATGAGTTGACTCACTGGAAAAGACTCTGATGCTGGGAGGGATTGGGGGTGGGAGGAGATGGGGACAACAGAGAATGAGATGGCTGGATGTCATCACCGACTCGATGGACGTGAGTTTGAGTGAACTTCGGGAGTTGGTTATGGACAGGGAGGCCTGGTGTGCTGTGATTCATGGGGTCGCAAAGAGTCAGACACGACTGAGCGACTGAACTGAACTGAACTGAGTTCCTGTTATGTTTTGGGCCCAAGGCTATACATTTATTTTACTTAATCCTCAGAACAGTCATGTGTGATGTCATTGTCCTAATTTTACAGATGAGAAAGTAAAGCAAACGGAGGCACAGAGAGCGTAAGCAGCTCCCCTGAGGCCGCAGGGCAGGGGGCCGGCCGGGACAGCTTGCGAGTCTAGATCTTGCTGGCACCATCATCCAGCACCCTCCATCCTGGAATACAGTACTGCTTTTGACAGAGACAGCACCCAGTACACAGTGGGTGCTTAATGACCAAGAGTTCCCTTCCTCCCTTCATTATTCTAGACCCTGAGACAAAATGAACGGTGATTACCTGACTGTCCAGATTTAATGGTCTGTCTTTTCTTCTCCAGTCTGATTTGCCAATCTTGTACTTTTTAATAATGTCAAGGGCAACATTTAAAGTGTGGTCTTTTGTAATGTGTCTGATGCACAACTTGCTGGACAGACAGAGATTGGAGATAAGCCACAAAGCCAGACTTTCTAAAGCACAGTGTTCTTTGATTTTTGGATTTTGCCCGTGTGTTTTTTTTTGGCACAGATATTATAACTGTTCATGCTCTCCTGTCTATAAAACTTCCCTTTGATTGCTTACAAAATGAAGAGTGGGATATTTACATCCAAGGCAGCTGAGAACAGTATTATTAAAGCTGTGCCTGACATTGAACAATTCCATTGTAGATTAGCTGTGGGGAATTTTGTCCCTTCTACAAAGCCAGGCTCCTGCCAATCAACATGATATTCCCAGTGATTGTATGACAATGAATCTCCTTTGTGGTTGGAGTGCAGCAAAAGCTACATCATGCCTTCTTTTATTTTTAATTTGAGACTTTAGTTGCCATATTATAATGAAGAGTCGTTTATGCTCTCTGGACAAGCACCCTCCATATGTTTGATTCCTTATCTTGCATCAAGTAACTTGTTTGATCTTCATGGCCATACGGTTGATACAAACTGACAGGATGGCTGGGAGAAAGGGTGCAGGAAGAAGGACTGCTTCTTCCACAGCCCTCAGCATGGACAGGGGAGATGGTGTTGGATGTGTGTGTCTGTGTTTGATTTGAAGTGCAGTGGGTATGGACAGGGAAGATGGTGTGTGCGTGCGTGTGTGTATGTGTGAGACAGAAAGACTTGAGGGGCAGTGGGCACGGACATGGGAGGAAAGAATAAGACCCATTACCTTTGGATGCCTATGCTAGGCACGGCACTTCTTCATCTCACATTATATCTTAACTAACATTTACAACCCCCTTGCTTTCAGCTGTTTGGCTTAGTAAACACAACTGCACACTTACTATGCGTCATCCTCATTGTCAAGTGCTTTGGATATATTTCCATCCCAAAGAATTGTCTGTACTTGTCTCCACTTCCATCTACATCTGATACAGTATGTAGTTGATGCACTGTTTATTGTTTGTCTCACTCTGCTACAGCATAAGCTCCATGAAGACAGATATCTTTTTAATCTGTTTATTCCCTTTTGGATCCTAGTTCCTTGAACAGCGCCTGATGTATAATGATACCTTGATCAAAGTTTACTGAGTGACTTAATGATCTTATTGAATCTTCCCAATAAACCACTGAGAGAAGGGCTATTATCCCTTGTTGACATGAGTATGATGGCCAGAGAGGCTGGAGCACATTACCCGAGACCCCATAGCACACTGGGGGTGGAGCTGGGTGTCCACAGCAGTGCCTGGCTGCTGAGCCCATTACTTTGACCTGTGCTAGGCTGTGCTTGCACTAATCATTCCACATGGAGTTCATGGTAACTGGTGTACCTTGAAGCACCCTCATAGGAGATTCACACTCATTCTCCTCATGGGAATGACTTGGTGTGAAAACCAGGCAAGTCAATCCCTAGCCTGTTCAGTGTGAGTCACTCATTTATGTCCGATTCTTTTGTGACCCCATGGATGCAGGCTCCCCTGTCCACGGGATTCTCCAAGCAAGAATCGTGGAGTGGGTGGCCATTCCCTTCTCCAGGGGATCCCCCCAGTCCAGGGCTCAAAACTGGGTCTCCTGCATTGCATGTGGATCCTTTACTGTCTGAACTACCAGGGAGCCTGGTCCTGTACATTTCCTGCTGCCTGTCAATCAAATGAAGGCAGGGGTGCCAGGACCTCAGATGGGGTATGCCACTCACGAGTCCACAGGGCCCTGTCCTGCCAAGTCTCTTCCTGCCCAGCATCTGGCATAACTTCTCCACTGTGAGCCTTTCTCTCGGTTCATGTTTGCAGTGTTGCAACCTCCAGCATCAGGAGCACATGGGGAGTTTTATAAAAATACCAGCGCCAAGACCCGTCCCCACACCTACTGAATTGGAATTTCAGAGGAAGAGCCCAAGCTCCTCTGGGTGACTGGAGAGCAGAGCTGAAAGTGAGAACCACTTGCGGTAACCTATTCATGTAGGTTTTTCCATTAGCCCTGTTGGGTTCTCTCTCTGAGCTGTGAACTGTTCAATTTCCAGCACCTTTTTTTATGACTGGGCTTTGACTTCTGGGAGCAGCAAGCCTGGCTTCTCCCCGGGACATCGCTGTCCTCCATAAATCACACTTGCCCTCTCTTTTCTTCTCATTTGAGGATCCTCATCATCTCTTCCCTGGGCTTCTGCACCCAAATCTGATCGCCCTGCCGCTAGCCCTGCCCCCTCCAATGCATTGTCTGCACTGATGCTGCAGTAAGCTTTCTAGAATGGCAAATTCACCATGGCCCTGCTCTGTTTACCCTTTCGGAGCACACGTGCCCAAGGTGGGTTCCCTGCCACCAAGAGACACAGGCAAATGCAGGTCCTCTAACCTTTTGCATGATGAATGTAAGAATAAAAAATGATTTTAAAACATCAAAATCAGTAAAAGGAAAGAAAACCATGAGAACCCTCCTATTGCTGTCAGAACAAATCAAATCTTAGGCTCAGGCAGCCCCCTCCTTCTACAATCTGACCCCTGCTGACATTTTCTACCTTATCTTCTGCTCCCCTAATCTTGCTCCCCTCCACTTCCTCTGTGAAGCCCTCCTTGATACCCTTAGGGTCTTGTCTAAACTGGGAAACTCCAGAAAAAGACATCCTGATAGAATATAAATTCAGGTTTAATGTCATTGGCAACCAGCTCCCAGAATCCTGGAACTCCCAGCCCATTAACTGCACAGGCTCGTTCTGGTCATTTGGTTAATTTTGCAATCTCACAGGCCCACATTTCACATGATTGGATTTTTTGGACCCACTTACAGAATTAAGTCGGGGTTTTACTTGCACTCCAATTCCTGCACTTGTCATACGACATTACAATTCAATCATTCATTAATTTACAACACCCTGGCTTCCAAACGGGAGCGAAGCCTGCCTGTAATTGTTTGTTTAGGTGTCTATTTTCATCTCTGGACTTCCCTGAGGGGCAGGAATGACGCATTCTTTATTTATCTAGTGTTTGATTTAATGCCTGGCAGGAAGGGAGTACCCTAATGGAATGTGTTGAATATATATATAATGTAATGTAATGTATACTATGTGCATACAAAGTGTGCATTATATATAGGGAGCAACAAAGTAAAGCAAAGCAAAGGGTTGGCACACTTTTTCTGTAAAGAGCCAGGGAGAAAACACTTCTGGCCTTGCCTAATGGTCTCTGACCCAATGATTCAGCTTTTTTTCACTGTGCTACAAAAGCAGCTGTAGACAGTACCTGATCCAACCAAGCTTTACTTATACAACAGGCCCCCAGCCCATGGGCCACAGTCTGGTAGCCGCGAACCTGTGTTTATTCCGTTACAGTCTCAGGAACCTCCTCTCATCTCCCACAACTGAGAAGGAAAACTAAGAAAAGATCAGTTTTGCTGGGAGTCCACGATGGGAAGGGGCTGTGAGGGGAGCAGGCTGTAGGTGAGAGGCCTCGGCAGAGATGACTGGCAGGAAGAGGGCAGAGAGGACAGAACAGGCAGTTCGCACCTGAGGACTGAGGCCAAAATCACGTTTCCCTTCTCCATCAGTGTGGCGCTGGGCAAGGCGGGCACTGTGCTGGCTATGGGACAAGGCTTCTGTGTGTGTTCAGTCACCACTCTTTCCCATTAAAATAGAATTCATGTTAGGCGCAGAGCTACTCTTCAGGTTGGTATTATGAACCTTCTCTAACCTTGTTAGAGAGCTGAAGGTCATGCAGCTAGTTGCAATAATAATAACAGTCACCTTTTGGGTGTTTAATATGAGCTGGGCACTCTGCTCAGTACTTTACCTGGCTCTTCTATTTCATCTTACCTGTCATGAGGGGCTCTGACTGTTCCCTTCTGGGGGACAGGGGAATGAGGAACAATGGGGCTATTTTGACTCAGTGTCATGTGGCTGGTTGGCACCAGGGCAGGGGGTTGAAACTTGAGCCCTTTGACCTCAGCGTGTGTGTGTGTGTGTACTAAGTCACTTCAGTCATGTCTGACTCTTTGTGATCCTATGGACTCTATACCGTCATGCTCCTCTATCCACGAGATTCTCCAGGCAAGCATACTGGACTGAGTTGCCACGCCCTCCTCCAGGGGATCTTCCTAACCCAGGGGTTGAACCCGTGTCTCTTACGTCTACCTGCACTGGCAGGCAGGTTCTCCACCACTAGCACCACCTGGGAAGTCCTTGACCTCAGCACCTGTGCCCTAATCAGGCTGCAACATTGATCTTCAAGACCCATGTTTGTTTCACTGTGTTTGTTTCCAGCATGAGGCAGTGCTCTGGACACCTGCACAGTTCTTCTCCTTGCCAGGCCTAGAGCACGCCTGACCTGCACCCAGTCAGACCCCTCAGCGGCCCCACCACCCATCACTACCTGGGGCTTCACAGACATCCCTCATCCCACCAGCAGGGGTTGCAGAGGGGCTGTCAGTCGGAAGTCTCCTGGACGCTTCATAACCATGAGGCCCCATGGCCTCCTGTTTCACCTGAGACTCTTTAGAAGCAACACCAAAAAGGTTACATCCTAGGCCCCAGAATAGAGTTGCCAGTTAAAATCCAGGACACCCAGTTAAATTTGAATTTCAGAGAAACTCACAAATATTTTTTTAAAGTATAAGTATATCCCATGCAACATGTGGGATATACTTATACTAAAATCTGTTTGAAATTCAAATTTAACTGGGCATCCTGGATTGTAATGTGCCAGTTTTATCAACTCTGCCCCAGAGAGGAGTCTTCTCTCCATCAATGACTTTAGCTTCTTAAGGAACTGGGGGTTTCTCTGGAGAAAAAGGGATGAGGACAGGAGAGAGATAGCCTGGCTTTAAGGAACTCGATATTGAACCAGAAGAGGGGTTGCAGAGGGGGACATTCAGAGACCCCCCAAGGTGGGGCCTGTGGAGGTTTAGGTACAGCAGGATTACAGGGGAGGAGTGAGCTCTGCGGCTTTCCTCCTTCCCATAATCACTCTCTAACAGAAGTTCTGAGTCTTATTCTGTACCCACTTGTCCCTCTCCTGTTTCAGGAGACTATGGCATGCCTTAGCCTCTCTGATAACAACTTTAGGCTGGCACAGGGTCCCCTGCGATGCAGCCTCTGTTGACCTTTGCTGTCTGAACCCCATTGTTCCCTCTTCAGCCTGCCCTGCCTCATCACACCCCAGCACCGGATGCTCCACCTTGTCTAAACAGAGCAATGCACACGGCATCAGTGGTACCCTATGGGGAAACATGCCAAAATACTATCTGTGTTAGGCTTAGAATAGCCAACTATGCAATTTGGGGTCAAATTTGATTAATTGCAGAATGATGCCTAGAAATGTTTCCCAAAGTATATTCCATGAAACACAGGCTGAGAAATAAATTCCGTGAGAAGAGCATTCAACTTTGGGAAATGCTACAGAAATTCTCTCCTCTGGAAGAAACCAGTGCTTACGCGTTTATCTCAGAGGTGCTGCAGGAGAGAAACCCGTTTAACCTTGCTTTAACCAGATTCTCCACAAATTTGACAACTGAATCTCTCCCCTCTTCCTTTTCTTTTTCTCTCAGAAATACCTGTTAGCTTCCGAATTGTTCTGTGGAATACACTTTGGGAATTGCAAGGTTCTAGATAAGATAAACCTGAGTTGCTTTGCTTTCCTTATTCATCATTATCATCACAGAACAACAGCAATGATGCGTGACATTTATGCAGCCCTTTCCTGGTTATTACACACAGTTTTTACAAACACGACCTCCCACTGACACCTCCAAACTTACATTTTCTGTGGATTAGGATGGTCACTAGATTTGGGGATTGGGATCATTTCTTACCAAAGAAGTCACCATCAATTCCAGTTGAGAGCAGCTTTTGTTCATGTGTGCATGCTCAGTCACTAAGTCGTGTCAGACTCTTGCAGTGCCATGGACTGTAGCCCGTCAGGCTCCTCTGTCCATGGGATTCTCCAAGCAAGCATACTGGAGTGGGTTGCCATTGCCTTCTCCAAGGGATCTTCCCGACCCAGGGATCGAACCATGTCTCCTGCACTGGCAGGTGGATTCTTTACCCCTGAGCCACCTGGGAAGTCCACAGCCTATGTTACAGAAGCGCAAAGGCATAGGTTCATCCTTTTCATCTGATAACTTTTATAGCAGGGCACGGTCTACTTGGCTGGGGAAGAATGACCCCTGACCTGCTGGGACCAGACTTCCAGAGGTCTGTGGCCAGGGCCAGCCAAGTTTGGTCTTCATCTGTGTCCAGCTACAGATAGGAAGTCATGAATGCTGAACCAATCCTAGCAAAGGGGCTAGAAGAGAAGGCAGTGACCTGGTTCAGCTGGGGGTCCTGTGGTGAGGCTGGGACTTCTAACCCTGGTTGAGGCGACCGATACAAAAGCTTACCCTATCTCAGGCTGGGGCTGCCCCTGGCTCCATAACTGGCTTTGCTTTCTCTTTAACTGCCCCCCAGACTCTAAAGCCCCCTCCAAGTCTGGGCCTTAGCCCTCTATATCCTACCAGCCAGCAGGAAGTGCTGTGCATCATTTGGGATGTCCATGGTAATATCCTGCCTGCCAACTCCAGCCCTGTGGACACGGAATCCTGGAGCCCTGTCCAGGGCCAGGAAGCCCCAGCATACCTTGCATCCCATGGGAAGAAGCACAATATTCTAAAGGCTCCAGACCCCTCAGCTTCCCACTCTCTAAGAAGAACTAGACAGAGGTGCCTGAGGAGGAACTGGGGCCTGTGGAGGCTTCCAGCCACTCACCCATTTCTTGTACCTTCTGAAAGGATGGGAGAGTCGGTGACTACAAAGGACCCTGTAGTAAAAGCTGCCTCTGAGTCCCAGTGGGAGCGCTGTAAATCTCCTGCATCAGTAGCACCGTCACTTACTGACCCGCGCATGGACTGACTCTGTGTTGAATCCTGTCCCACTCAATCCCCCTCACAGCACTGTGAAGCGGGTACTACCCGTCTCACAGATAATAAAATGAGGCTCAGAGAAGGTAAGCCGCTCCATCCACACGACTAGAACTGGCGGAGCGGGGGTGTCCGCCCAGTGGGCTGATGCGTGCACCTTCTTCCACAGCTACTGCATTCCAGCGAAGAGGCAGAGGCAGGGCTGTGAGATGGACCTGCAGGTCCATCAGTGGGGCCACGAATGGTGCCTGGGGAGCATTTTGCAGCTTGAGAACCAGGAATGGGGCGGGAAAGGGAGACTTGCTTGTCTGTTTGTCTGTCTGTTCTTACTCATCTCTGAAGCCCAGCGACCTCTCCAAAGGCCTCATGGAGGCCCCAGTGCAGAGAGGGATCCTCAGTCCTGGTCCTCCAGGGTCAGGAGGTGAGAGGGCGGACAGGGTCTTCCGGGGGCAGCTCCTTACTTGGGGGGTCCCACACTCTGTCGCATGGAAACAGACACAACAACATACTTTCACAGCCCAGGGGCGCAAGTCTGTCCATGCAGATACTCACCTTTCCACACACACATCCACACGTGTACACACACGAGTACATTCTCATACACAAACATGCATGTCTAAAACCTGACCTCCAGAATGCACCTGTCTGAGCGCTTGTGTTCACACGTATAACAACAGACACAACGCCTTCTCCCACACACACCAGTGAACAATCCCTGTTTCTATAGCAAAATAATGATCCCCTTCCGATTAGCCTCTTCTGGGCTAAAGAACCTCCGTCCAGAGTTCATCAGGGACTCTATCTATCAGATCTAGTCCCCTGGAGAAAAGGAAATATATAAGCATCTGAATGCAGAGTTCCAAAGAATAGCAAGGAGAGATAAGAAAGCCTTCCTCAGTGATCAATGCAAAGAAACAGAGGAAAACAACAGAATGGGAAAAACAAGAGATCTCTTCAAGAAAATTAGAGATTCCAAGGGAACATTTCATGCAAAGATGGGCTCGATAAAGGACAGAAATGGTACGGACCTAACAGAAGCAGAAGATATTAAGAAGAGGTGGCAAGAATACACAGAAGAACTGTACAAAAAAGATCTTCATGACCAAGATAATCACTATAACGTGATCACTGACCTAGAGCCAGACATCTTGGAATGTGAAGTCAAGTGGGCCTTAGAAAGCATCACTACGAACAAAGCTAGTGGAGGTGATGGAATTCCAGTGGAGCTATTTCAAATCCTGAAAGATGATGCTGTGAAAGTGCTGCACTCAATATGCCAGCAAATTTGGAAAACTCAGCAGTGGCCACAGGACTGGAAAAGGTCAGTCTTCATTCCAATCCCAAAGAAAGGCAATGCCAAAGAATGCTCAAACTACCGCACAATTGCACTCATCTCACACGCTAGTAAAGTCATGCACAAAATTCTCCAAGCCAGGCTTCAGCAATATGTGAACCGTGAACTCCCAGATGTTCAAGCAGGTTTTAGAAAAGGCAGAGGCACCAGAGATCAAATTGCCAACATCCGCTGGATCATGGAGAAAGCAAGAGAGTTCCAGAAAAACATCTATTTCTGCTTCATTGACTATGCCAAAGCCTTTGACTGTGTGGATCACAATAAACTGTGGAACATTCTGAAAGAGATGGGAATCCCAGACCACCTGACCTGCCTCTTGAGAAACCTGTATGCAGGTCAGGAAGCAACAGTCAGAACTGTACATGGAACAACAGACTGGTTCCAAATAGGAAAAGGAGTGCGTCAAGGCTGTATATTGTCACCTTGCTTATTTAACTTATATGCAGAGTACATCATGAGGAACGCTGGGCTGGAAGAAGCACAAGCTGGAATCAAGATTGCTGGGAGAAATATCAATAACCTCAGATATGCAGATGACACTACCCTTATGGCAGAAAGTGAAGAGGAACTCAAAAGCCTCTTGATGAAAGTGAAAGAGGAGAGTGAAAAGGTTGGCTTGAAGCTCAACATTCAGAAAACAAAGATCATGGCATCTGGTCCCATCACTTCATGGGAAATAGATGGAAAAACAGTGGAAACAGTGTCAGCCTTTATTTTTTTGGGCTCCAAAATCACCGCGGATGCTGATTGCAGCCATGAAATTAAAAGACGCTTACTCCTTGGAAGGAAAGTTATGACCAACCTTGATAATATATTAAAAAGCAGAGACATTACTTTGCCAACAAAGGTCCATCTAGTCAAGACTATGGTTTTTCCCGTGGTCATGTATGGATGTGAGAGTTGGACTGTGAAGAAGGCTGATCGCTGAAGAATTGATGCTTTTGAACTGTGGTGCTGGAGAAGACTCTTGAGAGTCTCTTGTACCGCAAGGAGATCCAACCAGTCCATTCTAAGGGAGATCGATCCTGGGTGTTCATTGGAGGGACTGATGCTGAAGCTGAAACTCCAATACTTCGGCCATCTCATGCGACGAGTTGACTCACTGGAAAAGACTCTGATGCTGGGAAAGGTTGGGGGCGGGAGCAGAAGGGGATGACCGAGAATGAGATGGCTGGATGGCATCACCAACTTGATGGACATGAGTTTGAGTGAGCTCCGGGAGTTGGTGATGGACAGGGAGGCCTGGCGTGCTGTGATTCATGGGGTCGCAGAGAGTCAGACACGACTGAGCGACTGAACTGAACTGAACTGGGCTAAAGAACCTCTTTCCCCCATGTCCCCTTCTACACCCAGAGCTCCTCTTGGAAGCCTGGGTCACCCTCCCTCCCTCTCAGGGGCCTAGCCGGCCCCTGCGTTTAAGCTCGCATCACCCTGGGCACAGTATGGAACCCGGGGGTGGGGGTGGGTGCGGATCTCACCCTGCAGGTGCTTCAGGCAGCTGCTGGCTCAGGCTGTGGTCTAGGAGGGGCGCAGCAAGGCCTGTCAGCATCTGGGAGGCACCACACATCGTGTCTCAGAGAAGGGCTCTGGCATCCCGCAGCCGTGGGTTTGAATTCACCTGTGCCTCTCCTAGCAGGGGGTTAGAGGTTGTGACAGAGGAGACGGCACGGTGCACTGGTTAGCAGAGAGGACTCTGGAGACAGATGGCCTGGGTTCAAACCCCAGCTCTGCTGTCTCACAAGCAAGTCACCTCTGCTCTTGCACCTCAGTTTCCTCACCATTAGAAGGGGCTCATCACAGCACCCAGTTCAGAGAGCTGTGGAGAGGCTGAGATCAACCAGCCAAGGGCTTACCTCAGAGTCTGGCACACAGTACCTGTTGGATACTTTTGGGAAAGTCATTATATATTCGTGGACTTCTGCGGTGGTTCAGACGGTAAAGAATCTGCCTGCCACACAGGAGACCCGGGTTTGATTCCTGGGCCGGGAAGATCCCCTAGAGAAGGGAATGGCTACCACTCCGATATTCTTGCCTGCGAACCACCATGGACAGAGGTGCCTGGAATGCTGCAGTCCATGGGGTTCCAAAGAGTCGGACACGACTGAGCAAATAACACAATATATAAGTATCTAGAGTTCCCTGGGGAAAGACGCCAGGGTGATAAGAAAGAGAAGAAACTGGAGAGAGCAGAAGGGCCCCAGGAGCTGGAACACGGGAGGCCAAGCAAGGGCCTGCTGCTTCCGGTCCAAAGGGCCTCCTTTAATCCTTTAAGAAGACTTCAGGGCTTCCCTGGTGGTCCAGTAGTTGGGGCTTCACCTTCTGATGCAGGGGGCGCAGGTTTGATCCCTAGTGGGGGAGCTAAGATCCCACGTACCTTGCGGCCAAAAAAGCCCCATACGCAAAACAGAAACAATAGTGTAAAAAAATTCAATAAAAACTTTAAAAATGTCCACATTAAAAAAGAATGTTTAAAAACAAACAAAACAGAGAATTCGTGAATGGTCCTGCTCAGCCCCAAAGCAGTGAGAGAGATGCAGATGACACAGAGGCCCAGGAGTGGACTGATGCCAGCCCAGGACCCTGCCCCTCTCGTCCCAACGCTGTGCTGCCCTGCCTGCCCGCCTCAGGGATGATGGGAAGGAGTAACTCAGAGCCGTTTCCTGGAAGAGGCGTTTGGGGTGGTCTTGGCAGGGAAGAGAAGGTGTTCCAGGTAGTGAGGCTGGCACAGGTCCAGGGGCACCAGCCCCCGTGTGTGTTTCAGGCTCTTGGCCCTCGTGTGACTGATTCCTAAATCTGTCTCCGTCTGAGGCCCAGCTCAGACCCTCCTCTACACCGCAGATCTGAGTCTCCGTGCCTCTGGGGGCTCCCGTGGAAGGCTGACTGGCGTCTCCACCCCTCTACAGCACACCCATACTCCCGGTCTCACCCCAGCCTCCTGTGCCCTGGGGCCTGGAGCCCGGCACTGGCCTGGGGTCCGTCCAGTCCCACTCGGTCTCTTGAGTCCGCATCCTTTCATCTTTCCTGTCTGACCCCCTCTCCAGCCCTGCTACTGATGCCCAGGGCCACCCCCGTCCTATCTCACCTTCTACTCGGGGACCTGGAGACAGACCCCTCCTCACTGTTCTGTCTGTAGACTTGCCCCAGTCCAATCCATTCTCCGGGGGCCATGGTGCTTCTCTCTGAAGGCCCTGTGGTGCTTCCTGTCTCTTACAGGTGGGATTCAGATCCCTGGGATGGCGCTCAAGTCCTCCGCAAGCTGACCAGGCCCCTGCCTCCATCCTCAGTCCCACTGTCTCCCCTCACACCTTGCATTCCCATGACTCTGAACTCCTTAGGTTTCCCCCAGCACACTGTCTGTGGTGTGCGCGTGTCAATCGAGCATGTGTGGCTGTAGCCGAGCTCTCGTGTTGGTGTTACACGTGCCTGTGTTATATGGTGCATGTGTGCGCATGTATATATATATGTATGTATAGATCAGATGGTAAAGCGTTCGCCTGCGGTGCGGGAGACCTGGATTCGGTCCCTGGGTTGGGAAGATCCCCTGGAGAAGGAAATGGCAACCCACTCCAGTACTCTCGCCTGGAAAATTCCATGGATGTAGGAGCCTGGTAGGCTACAGTCCATGGGATCGCAGAGTTGGACATGACTGAGCAATTTCACTGGTTCACATACATTTATGTGTCATGCATGCACTTATATGTTGTATGTATGCCTGTTGAGGATGGGGACCAAGGGAGACAGAGCTGGGAAGCCAGTGTTTGGCACAACCAGTTGGGCGAGACTAGACATCTACAGCAGAGATGGGCTACTGACAGCCTCAGGGAAGGAGTTCCCAGCCCCCGCCCTTCCCAAGTGAAATCAACAGAGCTGCGCGTCCTCCAGACCTGGCCTGGGGCGCAGGGCATGACCATGGAGACAGACGGTCCTTGCGTACCAGCCAGGCAGGACAGAGGCCAGAGTCCCCAGGGCGCCTGTAGTGACTGCTTCCCAAAGATGGACAAGCTCTTAATTCTGGATCCAGCCTCTTAGTGCCTGGGGTCACAGCTTCACCCAGAGGCTCCAGGAATTTTCTAGACCCCAGAGGACTCCAATCACTCCTCCTTTGTCCTTTGGCTGAACTTGACCCACAGTCACTCCTACTTGCCCCGGGAGGAAAGGATTTCTGACCTTCCCACCCTCTTTTCCTTAAGCCAATCAGTTAGGGCTGCAGGAGAGCTCTGGAAGCAGGGCTAGTTCTCTGCCCAGCATAGCAAAGTGACAAGAGTCTGTCTAAATGCTCGGGCCACTGTCATTCCACATTGCCATCTCCCAGGAGGCCCACTGGCTTACAGTAAGAGCTTTACCTTCATTCATTCCACCTACATCTTTGCATGCAGGTGGCATGCTAGAGGTCCCACTGATGAGCACCCTCCCTGCCCTCATTATGCTTACACTCCGAAGATGGTGGGCTTCTATTTAAGAAACTACCAGAGCCCACCCCAGGCTGCAGCCCCCACAAGGAGGTGAGGCAGCCGCATTTGAGGGTCTGCTCTGAGTCAGGCGTTCTGCTACGCTTCACCTACCTGACATCCAAGAAGAACGGTTCTCAGTCCAGGCGGGCTCTGCCAACCCACCCAACCTCCACTGCAGGCCCCCTGCCACCCTCAACCTCTCTCCAGTCCCCGACACTGCTTTCACCATCACCTGCTTCCAGGCACCATCCTTAAGCTTTCTGTGGCTCCTTGAGGCTGGTGGAGCAAACTGGCAACTTCTTAGCAAAACATTCAGGGCCCTCCCTCATCAGGACTCAGCCATCTGTCTAGGCTTTGCTCCCACAAGTTCCATCCCTCCCCTGCCCTCAGCCATGCACACCCCATCCCTTTGGAATGGTCACCTCTCCTTCCCTGACCTCGCCTTTAGGGCTCTTCATGCTCCTGGCCTCTGCATTTGCCATCCCCTCCCTCTGAAGTGTCTTCCATCCTTTCTATCTGGCAACATCCTAGTCCACCTTTTAAGACTCGGTTTGAAGGTGACTTCTTCTCAAATACCCCCTTCTCCTCTGTGTAGGCAGATAGTCCTGCAAACTTGGCACTGACCTCTGTGAAGACATACAGCACAAAAAGCTGGTTGCAGGGGAGGGTGTCCGTGGAGCCAAGGCAGCAAAGGCAGAGAGGACAAGAAATTTGTACAAACAGGAATGGGTGGGCCAAGGGGACCATGGTGCCTAGAGGATCTTGAGAATCATCTTGGCTAGCAAAGCATGAAGTGCCACTGACAGCTTGAAGCAAAAGGAGAATAAACAGAGCCCTTGAATTTGGTGGCCCAGTTACAGAAGCATTAAACAGAGGAGTAGCAGTGGAGCGTAGAGTCAGAGGTCTGAGTAAGCATGATCGAGGTGGTAGCGGATGATTCTTAATTAAGTACACTGAGCTCTTTTCTGCCCCAGGACCTTTGCACAGCTTTCCCTGGCCCATAGGTACTCTGGTCTCTGCTCTTTGCATGGCTTATCCATGCTCATCAGTCGACCTCGGTTCAAATGTCACCTCCTCGGAGAGACCCGCCTTGACCCCTAAACCAGCCTCAATTATCCTCTGTCTCACCACCCTCTGTGTGACCTTCAGAGCATTGACTGCAATGTGTAATCATTTTATGTGTTCTTAATTGTTTCTGTTGCTATTTTCCTCCCCAGTTCCTCATGAGGTGCTGTAAGAACTGGGACCTTCTCTGACATTTTCCACTTCTGTGTCCTAGCACACAGCACAGTGACCAGGACAGAGCAGACACTCAGAAACTCTGCTTTGAATGAATGACTTTACGAATGAACGGATGAACAAATGGGTGGACTGTTGGCAACCTCCACATCCCTGGTTTTCTGTGCCCTTATCATGCACCCCTTCTGTGGGCTTCTGTTCCTTACATCCTTCCTAAGGCAACAGGCATCAGAAAACGGTTATCAAATTGGCTGCCTACGACAAAAAAAAAAAAAAAAAAAAAGCTAGCTGTCCACAAAAATTCATTGTCACTTCTCTGGAACTATGATACTTCCCAGACTTTCTTGCAGTGGGGTTCTCTCTGGTGGAATGTGGGCAAACGTGATATATACCACTTCCAGGCTTGGCCTATAAAAACCTCCACTGCCTCCTCTAGGCTCTTCCACATAGGTTGGATGTGGGTGACCAGACCACACTGGGGAGCCTTCTCCAAAACAGAAGGAGACTCCATCCTTTAATTACCACATGAAAGAAGCTACCCCACCAAACTGAACATCTACCCAGGACTGATAACCGGGGCAAGAAATGAGCTTCTCTATTTGCTGGCCATGGAAGTCTGACTGTCTCTTAAGTACCATGGTCTCATCTACCACGCTCAGGGCCCTGACCTCGTCATCCTTATAGTCAGGACTAGCTTCTCCCACATGACCTGAGTCCTGACTAGTTCTGTCTGTCCTGTATCCATGACCTGTGCTGACTTCCTGTGTTTCCATGATGACCGGCTGACCCAGGAGCTTTCCCCTCTCTGAGCTTTCCGCATAATGTCACCTCTGCTGCTCATAAACCTTAGACCCTGTAGACCCTTCTGGGATCCATGGGCTGAGAACCCAAGGGGATCTCCATCACTCTGGAATCAGGAACCTTTTGAGAAATGATGAAACACATGGGTCCTTCTCTTCTCAGGAACACAGGACTCACAGGTCCCTGAGATCAGGGATAGATCTCCAGGGCTTTTGCTCAGCATGGCAGACCTGTTAGCCTGAGTTCAAGTTCAAAATGTTCAAACCAAACAACAGTCTTGCCCGATAAAGCCGACTCTGCTCCCTAGAGGAGATGAGTTGATCCATCAAGCCAGGAGCCCGTCATGGCTGTGTCCATGATTTGTCAGACTGGACCTCGTTTGCTGGCCACTTCCTGTGGACCAGACCCTGTGCTAGATGCCCTCCATGTAGAGGAGGCAGGGTAAGGTATTAGACAAGAGTGCAAGCCCAGTGCTCAGAAAGCCCAGCATCATCCCTTACTGGCAAGGGCTTCACCTCTCTGAGGTTCAGTTTCTTCATCTGGAAAGGAGATAACTTTGCAGATAAAGTTATACAACTTTAATTAAGGGGATAGCTGCTGCATAGGGTAGTTATGGGGGCAGATAATCCATGCAAAGCACTAACACGATGCCTGGCACAGCATAAAGGGCTAGCACCACCTTCTCTTAGCTGTGAGGTAGGTACTACTATGCTTCCAGCTCTACAGGCAAAGAAGCTGAGACCACAGACATAAAGACCTTGCCTGAGATCACCAACCTGGTAGTGACAAGCTGAGACTCAAACCGATCCAGCTGACTGCTTTTCACAGATGACTGACGCAGGGTCGCTATGGAAACCTATAGCCCAGGGGTGAGATCTGGGGAGGGGGCTGAGGGGTGTGTGAGGGCACTGTGCAGGGTAGCAGTTCCTGTGGGGGACACTGGTGTCACCTGGCACCTCAGTACCCTGAATATATACAGCTCTGATCAAGCCTGGGGAGGGGAAGCAGGAGGCAAGTTCATGGAAGGATTCTCCCAGCAGCCAAAAGGCGGGAATAATTTGAGTGTGCATCAGTGGATGAATGGATGAACCAAGGTGGTATATCCATACAGTGGAATACTATTCAGCCTTAAAAAGGGAGGGAACTCTATAACATGCAGTAACATGCCTTGAGGACATCATGCTAAGTGAAATAAGCTGGTAACAAACAGATGAATGGTGCACATTCTGTTGACATGAGGTCCCTAGAGAAGCCAAACTCACAGAGAAAGAAGGTGGAAGGGGAGTTGCCAGAGGTTGAAGGAGTGAGCAGTGGGGATTAGGATTTTATGGATACAGTTTCAGTTGGGGAGATGAACAAATTCTGGATATGGAATGCGGTGATGCTTGCAGAACAATGGGGATACACTTGATGCCCCTGCCTTGTACCCTTGAAAGTGGAGCGCTTTGCTCTATGTTAACATGGTTTACAAAAATGATTTTTTAGAGGAGGAGGCAAAGGTGCCCGCTCACCCCCCAGGGACCCCAACTCCCTGACTGCTCCAAGAAGAAGAGAGGGTGATCCCAAGTGGAAACGGTCTGCCGAGCCGCTCTGCTCAGATCACCATGAGCCTCCCTCCTGCCTCATTTCCAATTCTAGAACTATTTATCATCAAGGAGCTGCTGGAGATGGAATGCGAATTAGGAGCTCAGCGTGATTTTGTTTTTTCTTGTTTCTCCCGTGAGGTACTGCCTGAGCGGGGCAAGGTGGGAATGCGCCCGTCCCTGTTGTGACTTGTTGCCAAGCAAAGGCGGTGTCGGCTTCCATGTGGGAGGCTGAGTGTGGAGGATCCCGGAGTCTGGGCAGAAGATGCTCGTTATAGAAAATAATTACTCTTTTTCCCTTCAAGTTGGTCCAAAAAAATAGAACTCTGAGAAGCAGCATGGATATACCTTCTTAATTAGTCTCCTCATTTAACCTGGGCTATTACTAGAACAGCATCTGGAGACAGACAGGCCATACTTTACAGTTCACTCCTGCTGTATGGTAGCGGCTTTGAGTCTCTGAATGCCATTTATCCTCAGTCTGCTCATCTGTAGAATGGGGATAACGTAAGGGTGTGCATTAGGTTATGGAGAGGATTGATAAGATGCTACATGGAGAGGACGTGGCACATACAGTTTCACGTGTGGGAACCGAGATTTTCATCATTGTGTTACCGTCATCATCACCCTCGTAACCACCCACACGGGCATCATTCCCAAAGAGCTGCATTGGAAAAAAACCAGACACACAAACACAATCACACTATTAGACAAAATGAAGTCTGCTTTCCGCTGTTCCCCGCTCCATTCAAATGTCCCTCAAGAGGCACCAAACCATCCACACACAGGGTTCCCATCCTCCCCTGGTGCCCATACAAGGTGTGGCAACTATCGCCTGGGCGTTGGGGAGATGGGTGAGCTTGCACACAGGCTGGGGCCCTGTGTTCCTGGAGGCAGTTCAACGCACCAGATGTGGAGTTTGCTGGGCCCAGTTCAAAACCTGGTCTGACCTCTTTCCAACAGTGTGATCCCTGGCCTTCCTTCTTTTTTTTCACAAATTGTGAAAAATCATGCATAGCATAAAATTCACTGTCTTCACCCTTCCTGAGGCACAGGTCAGCAGTGTTCAGCACATTCCCGTTGTTGTACTATCCTCAGCACCATCCATCCGCCGCATTCTTCATCTTGGGAAACGAAGACCCCATAACCACTGCACACTAACCTCATCCCCTGCACTACCCACCCCTGGCAACCGCCACTCTCTGCCTCTATGACGTGACTTGTTATCACTAAGCATAAAGTCCTCATGGGCCAGCCACACTGTGGCTGATGTCAGGTGACCATGGGCCTGCTTTTGTAACTTATGAAATGCAGATAACAGGCCACCCTAGAGTTCTTACGAGGATGGAATCTACCCTGCTGCCTGGTCCAAATTCCTAGGAATATTCCAGAATCTTCCTCTTCTCCACCTCCATATCCACATTATCAGCCATCCCTGCTAATGACACCTGAATGCATGCCCTTCCCTCCAACTGCGGTGCTGCCTCCATGGCCCAAGCCACCAGCATCCTTCCCCTGGTCCCCACAGACGTCTACTAATGGGACCCCTGACTCCACTCTTGTCCCACCCAGCCATTCTTCATGGGGCAGCAAGAAGGATCTCTTAAAACACAAGTTAGAGCATGCGCCTGCCTTAGTGAAAACTGCTGCTGCTGCTGCTGCTAAGTCACTTCAGTCGTGTCCGACTCTGTGTGACCCCATAGACAGCAGCCCACCAGGCTCCCCTGTCCCTGGGATTCTCCAGGCAAGAACACTGGAGTGGGTTGCCATTTCCTTCTCCAATGTGTGAAAGTGAAAAGTGGAAGTGAAGTCACTCAGTTGCGTCCGACTCTTCGCGACCCCAACAGGCACGTCAAAACCAGGCTCCTCACCCAGGCTTACCGTCTCCTTGGTCAACCTCCACTCCCGCCCTCTCTGCCTTACTTGCTGTCCTCCAGACACGCTGGCCTTTCCTTCTGTTTTTCAGGCTCACCAAGCCAGCTCCTCCTGCCTCGGGGCCTTGGCATCAGCTGTATCTTTTCCCTGGCGCAGCCTTGTATTCTGATGTCTGCTTAATTTCCACCTCCTCAGAGAGGCCCCCGCTCACCACACAAATGAAAGAAGCCCCCAGGTCCTCCCTCCAACTGTTCTAATTTATTTACTTATTTTTTAGCCTTTCATCTCATTTTATTTAAGGCTGCACTACACGGCGTGCAGGCATTTAGTTCCCCAACCAGGGGTCAAACCCCTGCCCCCTGCAGTGGAAGTGCCAAGTCCTAACCACTGGACCACCAGGGAATTTCCAAAACTGTTCCATTTCAATTCTTTGTGAGGCACTGACCACAGTGGGTCATCTCCCCCCTTTTGTTTATTGTCTATCTCCTCTCACGTCTGATCACTTCACACAGGCAGACCCAGAGCCTGGAACAGTCATCACATAATAAATATTTGTTGAATGAGTTGACAAATGAGCAACAGACACAATGGATACAAAGACCCACTTAGCGCAGGGCCTGGCGAGAAGCCACACTCGATGGCCGTCACTATGCGTATCCTTGTCAGCATAGTTGCTACTCTGGGCCTCCAGTCTCCCAGATCTACAGGGACAGCCCTTGCTGCAAGGTTTGGGAAGAGACAAGTTCGTTTCCAGGGTTTTCTGCATCCTGATGGGAGCTGACCTCATCCCAGGGGCTTAGTGAGCAGCAGGTTTAGAACCTTCCTGAGTCCTGTGGGCTTGAATTCTATGAATGCTACACTGGCCTCACTTTCTCCCTGGTTGATCTATGGCAGCAAGACAGCTGCTATGAGAAGGCCCAGGAAAGGCGTGGCCTGGATGGAGCCAGGAATGAGGTCCGGTGGAAGCAGAGAAGGGAGCAACTGGGAGCCAGTTCCCTCTGGGCCCGTAGTCAGTGAAAGCTAACAGAACCCAAATAGTCCCCTGGATCTCAGTTTCCTGCATCAGAGGCACTGACCAGCCCCGATTGTGCCAGTGAACATCTTCCTTTATCAACTGACCTTCCGGAACTCCTGCCATGTACCTGCAGCCTGACCCATGGTGTGTGTGTGTGTGTGTGTGTGTTGGTGCTGCTGCATATGTGCTTGCAGATGCCACCCTGAAAAAAAAATCAAATAGCTCTTTAAGTGATGCTTCATGCAGGGTTTCCATGGCAATGCTTTATGAAACAGCAACAGGAACTTTGGCGGGTTCTCTTCCTCTCCACCTTCCCTGACTGCCACAGGCTCCTGGCTCCAGGCAACTGTGCTTTGCTAAAGCACCGGTTCCTCCTAGTTGTAGACCTCAGACTTCTTACTCTCTCTTGGCCTCAGTTTGTTTACTTGTAAAGTGGGGACAATAACAGTATCCATCTCATAGGACTGTTTTGAGAATTAAGTGAGCTGATGTGTGTAAAGCACTTCTTAGGTGCCTAGTATCGGAAGCAGAATTCTAAGAGTCTTGCCCTCATAATGCCCTCCCCTTGGTGTGGGTAGGACCCTGAATATGATGGGATGTCACATCTGTGATTAGTTATCTGGCAAAAGGAATATATATATATATTTTGGCAGATGTAATTAAAGTCCAACTCAGTTGTCTTTGAGTTAGGCAAACAGGAAATTCTTCTGGGTGGGCCTGACAAGATCAGGGGAGCCTGAGGGTTTGGTGGTCTGAGACTGAAAGCGCAGAGATTCTTCTGTTGATCTTGAAGAAGCAAGCAGCTGTGGCTCTAGAGCTGCAGGGAAATGAAATGTTCCCTCAGTCACGTGAGCTTGAGAGAGGACCCTGAGCCTCTGATAAGACGCCAGACTCAGCTAACACCTTTGTGAGACCCTGAGTAGACAGCCCAGTGGAGCCGTGCCCGACCCCCTGAGCCAGGGAACTGTGAGATGCTGATCGTGTTCCAAGCGGCCATGTTTGCGGCGGCGCGTGGTGCGGCAGCGGGAAGGAGGCACATGAATGCTTCGGAGACCTTCCCCATTGCTGGTGTGAGAGCGCCCTGCCCACGCTGCCACCACGGCCCTCACCAGGCTGCCTGGGTGTCTCCGACCTCCATCTCCTGGCTGCCCTGTGACCTTCCGGCTCAGCTGTGCAAAGGGAAATGGGTGCGATCTTCAGGTGATCTGGGCTGCAGCGTGAGATCAGATAGCATGCTTTCCCTTCTCATATCTGGAAATGGTGTCCCGGCGATCCGGATGGGAAAAGACATCTGCTTTTCTGGCTACAGCAGAGCCTTTTCCTTTGTTTACCTCAAGCCTGGCTGGAAATGCCGAGGAGAAAGTGTGTGGGGACAGTGGCTTCATTCCCAGTGTAAGAGACCACAGGAGCTCAAAATCCACGAAGGCAGGACTGCTGCGTGACTTCCACCCCTACTGGCTGCCCAGCGCAGCCCCAGCTGCAGAGGAGGCACTCAGAGACACGTGTCACGTCAAAAGGGAGTTGCTGTCTTCCATTCCCATCAAATAGAGAATAAGGCCCAAACCGCTCAGTGCAGCTTCAGAGGTGGCCCCACGCGTTCCGGTCCCGTCCTCCTCTCTCCTGCCCACCGCTAGGTGACCAGCTCGGTGCCAGTTTGCCTGGGCCCAGGTTTAGTACAGAGAGTCCCATGTCCCGGGAAAGCCGGGGTCAGGACACAGCCGTCCATTGGGTCCCCCACCTCCTGTCTTCCCACCAAACCCCTGACTTGGGCCACTCAAGTCTGGCATTTCCTCAAACGTGTGCAACTCACAGCCACCAAGGCAGATGCGCTGGCATCCTTCAGGCGTCTGCCCAAGGGTCAGCTCCTCACAGAAGCCCTTTCACACTGGCCTGTTTAAAATAATTCAACTCGCTGCTCTCTTTCCCTGGCCCTGTTTCTGTGTGCCGCTTATCCCAGTCTGAAATTCGATTATTTATCTGTTGACCTGCATTCACACTGGAAATCCACCCCCGTAAGGGAAACCACTATCTTCTCGCTGCTAGGCCCTAGCGCTGAGCATACACGTTGAATGAATGGATGTAGGCTTATCTTCTAAAAGGACTTCCGGCCCCCCTTCAAATACTGGTCGCTGCAAGACGGCAGCCCTCTGGGTCTCAGGGTCCACCTGCCCTGCCCCTGCCCCCTTCTGGTCCCAGGCTACCCAGTGCCAAGCTACCCTGTCCCCTTCCTCCATCTGAAGCTGTGCCCCTCCCACTTCCCTTTCCTCCTGATGAACCCCCCAGGGAGAGTCTTGACCTCACCCCCATCTCCTCTGTATTGAAACTGTCTTTTGTTAGGTCTGAGAAATCTCACATCAGCTCTGCCTCTGGCCTCCCTTGCTCAATTATTCAACATACAGAATCCACGGGAGCCTGTTGCTCTCACAGAGACATTATCAGACCACTGGCTCGGAACCTTGGTGCTCTCTGGCAGCCGTTTCTTCCTAATTATTCATTAATTTATTTCATAACTCTATGGAGAAGCCTGTGCCAAGCATCGGAAACAGGACCAAGGATCAGACTCAGACCCTGCCTTCTAGGGGCTCATGGCCTCATGGGGGAGACAGATGTATAAACAAATAATTACAGGAAGAGGAAAGTGGGACTTGAGCACAAGTCTGACCCCAGTGCTGGGGGTGACTGGGGTCCACAATCACTTCCCACGGAAATGGAAACTCATCTGCCCACCATTGTGAGCTCAAGAATCAGATACTTCCTCTCCCAGCTAACACTCTCTGGAGGATGAGAGTTTTGCAGTCCTTTTCTGCTGTTTTCAGAATCTCTTCATAGGTGTTTAGAAATCACCCTCTCATTGGGGACAAATCTGATTTGAAGATGACTCTGAAATTAGTAAAGGGCTTTCCTGATGGTTCAGACAGTAAAGAATCCACCGGGATTAGTAAGGGATTGAGAGGCAGCACTCCAGCGTGCATACCCACTGGGAATAGGGTCTGGAGAGGGCCATATCGCCCATCCTTTTTCTGATATCTGTGCTAGCCCAGACAGCCCTGGGTCAGGGTTTCTGCCTCCATCTCCTGTCCTTCTCTCCCATTCTCAGCGAGCACTGGACCTTGAAATAAATCCAGTCTACCAATGTGACAGAGAGCCTCACTGTCTGCCAACCCCTCTCTGGCCAGCTGAAGCCCTACTTTCAAAGGACAGTACCCAGAACTCCCTGGCTTGGGGCACCCCTCTGCCTGATCTCACCCACTGTATCAGGCCCTGCAGATGGAACAGGGAGGCTTTGGGGCTCTGCAGTGATGCTGCTGGGCACCTTCATTCATTACGATCAGCACTGTGGTCCCTTTCCCCAGTTCAAGCTTAGCCTTGCCCCCAAACTCACCCCTTCCCCACAGCTTGCCACCCATGTCCCGTTATGCCATGGGCGGCTGTGCTCACTGCGAATGGGGTCTCCTGGCCTGGCGTGCCCTCTCCTGTTTGGAAAACAGTGGCTGCCAGTGTTTCAGTGGCGGTTGGGAAAGGGTGGCAAGGTCCCCGGGGCAATGTCAACCCCAAGCAGGGTTCTGAGCCGAGGCTCCAGTCGAGCTGTGTGACTTTGAGAAATCCACGGCACCTGCCTCATCCTCAGGTGCCTCATATGCGGAAGAGGAGCTATTAAGACTCAGAGGTGTTGAGAGAGCTAAATGAGATAGTTCGTATAAAGCGCTTCTCGCTGATCCTGGTACACTGTACGTGTTCGATAAACGGTGCGCAGCTGTTCAGGCTGAGATGGAAAACTTCCAGCGAAGGCAGGCGGACTGGGAGAGAGGGAACGTGCAGGCTCCTGTGTCAGGAGCTCTGACCACAGTGCCTCTCAGCCTCGTGCTCACCCTTCCCATCTCCTTTGCATGTTTCCTCCCCTCTTTGCCGGCTTCATCCACTTTTAATGAGGGTGAGCAGAACCACCTGGAAGCAGTCCCCGGGGGAAAGAGTGGGTGCTGTAAGTGGGCACTGTTGCTATTTGAGGGGCTGGTTCTCTCGCCCAGGAGGATTGAGGGGCGGGGACATAAAGATTTCAATTGGTAAAAGCAGGTCTCTGTAAATGCAACTGTTCAGTGGGAACCAGCCACCTGCAAGCAAGGAACGTTAGGTCAGCCTGGTTCTCATAAGGGACTTGAAGCTGGATTCACTTGACAAACAGCTGATTCCCAAACGACCCTGCAGGAATAGATTTATTGCCACTCCTCTGCTTGAATACTCCAACAGCTTCCCCTCTCAGAGTAAATACCAAAGTCCTTGCAAAGGTCCCAGACAAACTCTCCCTCCTCTACCCCTCCCCCCACTCCCCAGCCTCAGGGCCTTTGCACTTGCAGTTCCCTCAGCCTGGAACCATCTTCCTCCCAAAGATCAGATGGGTCACTCCCTCACCTCCATCAGCTGTTTCCTCAAATGTCAACCTCTCAGTGAGATCTTTCCTGACCATCCTGTTCAAAATCGCAAGCCCCACCTCTCATCTGACCTCTTCCCAACTAATACATCCTGTAGTCATTTAAATTCGTCATTTACATTCTCTAGAATGTGAGCTCCTTGGGGGCAGAGGTTTCTGGTTTGTCCATTCCTGTCCTTAGAACAGTGCCTGGCACAGAGCTGGCGATCGGTATCTGCTGGATGAATGAGTGGTGGAAGGAAGAAGGGGCAGGTACCACTTGCCCGGATCCTGCCGTCAAGGGGAGAGGGCTCGCACCCTCCAGCCTTCCTCACCATGGCTCCCAGAGTGATCTCTCAAATGCACCCCTGACTATATCACTCTCTTCCTTAAAGTCCTTTATTGAACCCCTCACCCAATAATCCATGCTGAGCCCAAGCTTTCCCAGGAGACAGAGTGAAGTCTGGGATGCACTTCTCCCCTCGTCCATCAAGGAGACCTTCAAGATAAAGGCCAAACTCCTCTGCAGGGCCCGTGCCCAGCCTCTGTGGCCCTCCCTGCATTCTTTGCTTTATACACACAAGTTGTAGGCAATGAGCCACCCGGATGGATGTTCCTGCTCAAAGGCTGTTCTCTCCATCCTCTGTGCCTTTGACCCTGGGGCTGGCCATTCTGTCTGGACCACCTACCTGGTCTCCTCCACCCACCCTACCCTTGAAAACTCCTGTTCAGGCTTCTAAAGGCTATTGCCTCATTCATAATCAGCTGTCACCTGGCTAAGACATTTTCCCTGACAGCATCCACTGCATGGGTGCGTCTGTAGCTTGGCAGCCCACTGGACTCTTTGGGGAACTTTAAAAGCACCCATGTCTGGGTTCTACTGCCAGAGACTGATTGACTTGTTCTGAGATCAGGTCTGAGCATGTGTGTTTTTGTGTTCTGTCTTTTTCACAGCTTTGCTGAGGTATGATGGACACACGATAAATGGCATATATTTGAAGCGCACACTTAGATCAATCTTAACCTGTCTTACAGGTTAAGACCTGTAACCTGCTAAATCATCACAACTGGGATAAGGAAGATATCAACAGCCTGTGACAGTTTCCCTGGAACTCCCCAAGTCTCCCCACTGTTCTCTATCCAACCCTCCCTTCAGGCAACCTTTCCTTCCTTCTAAATTGACTTATAATTTCCAGAATTTAATGTAATGAATTTAATGATTCCAAGTAAAGGGAATCATACGGTACACACTGCTTTTTAAAAATTTCTTTTTTATTGCGACAAAAGTCATGTAACATAAAACATACTATTTGAACTATATTTAATGGTACAGTTCAGTGGAACTGAACAAGCACATTCCCACTGTTGTGCAACTCTCACTATCGTCCCTCTCTCAAATTTTTCACTGTCTAAACTACATTCTTTTTTTCAGCTTCTTTCACTCAGGACAGTTCATCTGCAATACGTACAGGTTGTGTCTCTCTGTCTTGGATTGTCTATCAGATGCGTGCATGCTTAGTCATGTCTGAGTCTCTGTGACCCCATGGACTGTAGCCTGCCAGGCTCCTCTGTCCACGGGATTATCCCAGCAAGAATACTGGAGTGGGTTGCCGTTTCCTACTCCAGGAGATCTTCCCAACCCAGACTGAACCCGTGTCTCCTGCATCTTCCACATGGCAGGCAGATTCTTTAACGCTTGAGCCACTAGGGAAGCCTGTGTCTCTCCATAGTTCATTGCTTACTGCTGGGTCGTGATCCCTGGGATGGATATACCAAAGGTTGTTTAGTTGGTGTATCCAACAGGGGTGTTGACAGACATTTGTATTATTTCCAGTTTTCAGTTCTTCCAAGTAAGCCTGCTAAACATTTGACTACCAGTCTACGTGTAGATATAAGCTTTATTTTTCAAGGGGGTAACATCTCGGAGTCAAACAGCTGAGTCCGAGGGCAGGTGTATGTTAACCTTTTAGGAAATTGCCCTGCAAATAGCTTCCTCAGCACCCCTTGCCTAGATTACATGTATATGTCAATAAATGATATTTGTTTTTCTCTTTCTGACTTACTTCACTCTGTATGACAGACTCTAGGTCTATCCCTATCACTAGAAATGACGTACTTTCATTCCTTTTTATGGCTGAGTAATATTCCATTGTATATATGTACAGCAGAACTAACAACATTGTAAAGCAATTGTACTCCAATAAGAAAATAAAAAAGAAATTTCCCAACTTTTTTCCATAGTGATTAAACCATTTTTGTGTCCTCACCCACAGTGTAGGAGAGTCTTAGAGTACGTGTGGTTTTAAAAAACTCCCTGCTGGTGCTATTTTGTCCCTAAGTTGTGTCTGACTCTTTGTGATCCCATGGACTGTAGCCCTCCAGGCTCCTCTGTCTGTGGGATTTCCCAGGCAAGAATACTGGAGTGGATTGCCATTTGCTTCTCCAGGAGATATTCCTGACCCAGGGATTGAACCGGTGGCTCTTGCTGCATCTCCTGCATCACGCAGGCGGATTCTTTACCATTGAGCCACTGGGGAAGCCCCCAAATTCCCTAGGTACTGCTAATGTACAATCGGGGCTCTAAACAGATCAAAATGCTCTTTGAGATCGAAGTGCTGCCATGTAGGGACTGGGGAAGTCTCCGGGGTAAGATCCCCGTGATTCAAATCCCAGCTCTGCCACTTACTCCTTATGACATCACTCTCTCTGTGCCCCAATGTGCTCACTTATAAAATAAGGATGATGAAGAACGGCACTTGTTTCAATCACTGTGAGGATGTGCATAAAATATATTTACAATAGGCCCTGGGGTGTGGTCAGCACCTTCCAAATATTTACAATTATCTTTTAATCTCTGCACTTCCGGTGCTGAGTAAAACTTGCCCAGCATGTGTTGGGCTCTCTGGAAATGTCTGCGAGATGGACAATTAAGCAACTGGAGTGAGGCAATGGCAAAGGTTCTAGAATCCTCCAGGTGCTCATGTTCCAGGTTCCCAAGGCCCTCTGAAGTAACTGTGAGTCTCACTGCTCCCATTCCCATCAAGACTTCTACTTTTCTGTTTCTATTCCAGAGACTGGGGAACCAAGTCTCCTCCCTCCTCGGGTCCTGCCCAGGAAGACTGATGCACAACCCTTTCCCCTTCTATGAAAGGCCCTCCTCTGGACCCAAGGCCACTGAGATACAGCAGGGGCTTCCTGGCCCCTGGTGGGGAAGGGCTATTGAATTGCAGCACCAGTAAGTCTGGTTTACATCCATGTTCTGCCCCCAATTAGCTGGGTGACTGTGCACAGGTCATCAGATCTCTCTGGGATCCGTTTCCTCATTTAGAAGACAATGACACTCCCAACACCTCCCCCAAAGGATTGTGGAGGACCGAATCAGAACTGGTACTTTTTCAAATAAGCATTCAGCACTGTGACAAGTGTCACGTGGAAAGTGTCCAGGAAACTATTATTCTTTAACCTCCAAGAGGCAGAAGGGAGGGGCAGCTTGGTCTGGACACCTGCTGTCTCTGCCCCCTTGCTCACCCCTATTCAGCGAGCATCCCCTTGGTCAATCTTGTGAACTTGAATCAAAGTGGCCCAGGATGGAGGTAGAATTCTTTCCCCCACTTGTCCTCTTCCCTTGACCCTGGAGCTGAGGTGCCCCTGCTCCCCACTTCCCCCATGAGCCCTCTTGGGACAAAGCTTGATAAAGAGCTCCGACTTATGGTGAGGAGTCCCAACTGATTTTTGAGGCCTCATCAGAGCCTGTCATCCCTGGCTTTCCACCATCTGGCTTTGAAATGATGCCAGAGGACAAATGCCTTCCAGGACCTCCCTGGTGGCCCAGTGGCTAAGACTCCCAGCTCCCAATGCAGGGGCCCAAGTTCGATCCCTAGATCCCACATACCACAACTAAAGATCTCCTATGCCACAATGAAGAGCAAAGATCCTGAGGGCCCCAACTAAGACGTGGTGCAACCAAATAAATAAATACATTTATCACCCTCCCCCTCCTCACACACAAAAAGAAATGCCTTCCATACTTAGTGCCATGAACAATCTTCAGGAGCAGGTCCAGGGTTCCCATTATAGAGTCTCCTTGGGTGCAGGGAAAGCTCTCCTCATTTTCAACTTGCCCCAGCCAAACCCAGGGGATAAAGACCATGGTAGAGAGGCCCCTGTGCCTAGGCCAATGCTGGGTGCTGTCAGAAAGTTCTGGACAATGGTGGTCTCTTGACCTGAGGGAGTCTCATCTAATGTCTAGGCCTAGACTGAGCCTCCAAAACCACTTCCTGGTCACCAGTGCATTATGCATGCAGAAATAGCTACAAAATTTGCAAAACGCAGAGCAAAATACAGAGCCCTTTGCTCAAAACATGGTTAAGAATTGCAAGAGGGCATGAAACCAGGCATGGGGCCCTGGTGCCCTACATGACCGCAGAGGCCTTATACCCCCGAGGGTGGTCCTAAGTGTAGGGGGCTAAAAAATGGCACATCCTCTCCATAATCCATGGAACAGCAGGAAAAATCAGGCTGAGGAGGATGAGAAGACAGTCCTGACCTTCAGTTCACAGTCTCATGGCAGATGCAGAGAGAAGTTGGTAGGTAAGCCTAGCACTGAACCACAAGCCCAATGGCGGAGGCATGACGGGAGTGGAATGAACTTATGGGAGGCAGCTTTCCTGCTGTGCAGAGGTCAGGGATGACTTCTAGGAAAAAATTATTCAAGATCTGGATCTTATAGGATAGGAAACCTATCAGAGTTCCTGAACTCCCAGGGATTCCCTGGTTCATTGAGCTACACCTTGGATCTCTCATCTTGACCCCAGACTACAGCCAGTCTGCTAGCCATGAAACCTTCTAGATCTCTCCTCCAGGCCAACCTTGGTCCCACCTGCATATCTCAACCACAGTCATGGAAGCTGACTGTCCTTATGACTGCAAATCCTCGAAGATTCAGCCCCCATAAAGTGAACTGTGACTTGGACCATCATTCCTAATGATGCCGAGACTTAGATTTGAATTGCATGGGAGGGAGACACTCAGCTAGGGAGCAAATCTAGGTGACCACTGGACATCTCTGGCTCTCTGGTTTCTCTTCTTGGGTTTATGCGGCAGTTCCTCTGAAGTGATGAAAATCTTTATTTTATTGTGAAAAAGCATTTCCCAAAATAGAGCCAACTGCCCGGGGTGGTAATGGAAGCAAAAAGTAAGTGAGGGGTCTAAGGAAGTAATGGTTTTAGCTAGAAAATAGAAGCCGTGGGTGAATCAAGGAGTGGATGTTGAATTTGATGGTGGCTTTGATTCGTGAGTGTTTGAAAACAAGGAAAAGATGATTTATGAAATCATTTCAGCAAGTGCTTCAGCCAGGGCAAAAATTGCTCATTGAGTGGGAATGAATACTTTGGTGACAGCTCAAAAGGCAGTTGAGTGTTGTAAGAATTTGCCCAGGGAACCCATGATTCTCCATGACAATGCTCTTGGAATACAGCTGGGAGCCCCATCGACATTTCCATAAAAGTGCTGGGTGGTAGAGGCAGTTCTGTGGCAGCTGGCTGACCTCTGAGCATAGGAACGTCTTCAATGTTCTACACAGTGTTTTCCCTTTGCTGCAGAAGTTAATAGGGGTGTGGCACTGTCATTCATCATGGTGCCATTTCTGCTCAGCTTTGCTGAAGCCCCACATGAATGCTGGTTGAGCAAGGATATGAGGCAATGGAAAGGGAAGTTTATGTTAGTGGAGAGTTAATTTTAATATTTTACAAATGGTTCTGGTCTTTAGTTATGGAATCATTAAAGATCTGAAGAGGACATCAAAATACTTTTTTTCAAAGTACAAACTCTACTAATTTAATGGAGGAAATGTCCCAGGCTATGGGAGGACTTGGGAATGTCAAGTTCTCAGAATATACCCTACCTGGATTTCAAGGATCTACAAAGGATGCTCGCTCACCCTGGTTGGGAACATATCTGGGCAGCGTGTGGATGTGTAGTTATTCAGCCATGCCCAACTCTTCGTGACTCTACGGACTATAGCCCATCAGGTTCCTCTGTCCATAGGATTTTTCAGGAAGGATTCCGGAGTGGGTTGCCATTTCCTTCTCCAGGGGATCTTCCCCTCCGAGGGATGGAATCTGCATCTCCTGCGTTCACAAGCGGATTCTTTGCACTGAGCCGTCTGAGAAACCCTTGAACATACCCAGCTATATATATTCTTGCTTAATGACTGAGCACACCTGCACTCACAGAGGACCTCAGGTTCAAGTGTGCATACCCCTTTCCCCTACATCACAGAGGTGTCTCTACAGGCTTCTTTCTCTTTCTATGTGATGCCACTTCCTCCTCTCGCCACTCCTCAGGTCAGATCCTAGCCAAAGGTGCATAAAAGCCACTCAATAGGTACTCCAGAGGTATCACCAGGAAAATGCATGAACCTCTTGTGACCACCCCCTCTCCCACCCCCCACACACAGGTGCTAGCCCTGAAGTCAAGGCTTCCATGTCGGGAAGAAACATCCCAAAGGGCCTGCCTAGGGAGATTGGGGCCAACTGGCTTAGAGTAACTTGATCAGATGCCTTATTCAGGGCAGTGGGTGTCTCAGAAAATCCTAGGTCACGCTCTGCTTCGTTCCTATTATATTTCCAGACTTCTGATCTGTGAAAAAGAGCCTTGGAGCAGAACACACTTGAGACAGAGAGAAGTAGGCTGATTTGAAGGACTCCATTCCCTAGGATGACAGAAACTCAGAGGACACCAAGTCTTCCTTGGACAGTGTTCTGCAAGGAAGTCAGAAACCATAGGTGAGAGAGCACTCTGTGAGAGCATCCCTGGATGCTAAAGCCTGGGAACTGTGCACACCTGCTGCTGCTCCACCCCTGACCAATTGTCACATGCAATGTAAATGTGATGGCACATATTCTGGGTCCACCCATGCTGGTTCAGCACCTAGATGCTCTCCAGCTATGACATTAACAGCCTGCTCAACTTTCTCTTAGGTGGACACGAGGAATAGCCGCAGATGTAAGTGAGAGGAAGGCTGAGTTGCTCTTCTCTGCTCTTCATCCTGTGGCCAGCGTGGGGGACTAGATGGAGAAGTGGAAAACCTGGCTTTAAGGGTCAGTCATGCCACAATCAGCAAAGTCACGTGACTGCTCAGACCTTCAGCTTCCTCATTTCCAAAATGGGCATGCTAGTTCCTGTCTTGACTGTCGTTATCAACATCCAGTGAGTCAGTGACCACGAGAGTTCAGGAGACTACAAACTCCACTGCACATGTGAGAGGTTATTATCTATTAGTATGTAGCAGTGGGCATGGCACTTCCTGCTTCAACATAATTGTCAATTCCTTTTACAGTTATTGAGGGCAGGTCCTTGCCTCTTTTCTAAAGAGGAGGGGCCATATCTGGCTTCTATCCCTACTCTCTCATTTCTTCCTCTTCAAGAAAAGAGGAGCACAACTGATTACTGAGAGCCCAATGTTTATAAGGCCATATTTTCAAGAGCAAAAGGCTGACTCTCGTGTTTTGCTCTGATTTAATCTGCCTTCTAGAAGAAAGCACCATTCTGTCCTCATCCACCCTTTGTGTGTGTGACTGGGTGGATAAATCTGGTCAACCCTGCCCCTTGCGACTGCCTATCTTTTCTTTGAGAGGAAGATGGGCAGTCCCATCTTATTCCCCAGTCTAGCCCTATCCAAGTCCCCCACTTTGGGGAGCTTGTCAAACAAGAAGCTAGTAAAGCTGGCTCTCTGACTCCTGTTTTGGCAAGTGATCTTTATAATACTTATTTCTTTGACTTAAAACTTAAATGGGAAGAGGAATGTCTTAAGCCACCTGAACTCTTGTTACTCATCTCTACAGTTTTTTACAAATCCCATGGGGCAGATGGACCCCAAGGTGATCCCCTCAAATTCCCCACCTTCTGATGTTCCTTCCTTTGTGTAATACCATGCCCTGAAGTCTGAGTGAAGCCTATGATTTTTTTCTAACAACAGAACATGGTAAAGGTGACAGGATGTCACTCTCATGATTATATCATATTAGCAGACTGGATATAGAGACTCCCCTTGCAGTTTCATGAACTAAAATGCCTTGCTGGAGAAGCCCATGAAACAAGGAATTGAAGTGACCTCTAGGAACTAGGACTGGGGCTTCCTCTGGAACATAGGGTGGTACCCAACAGCCTGACGAAAGCTGGGACTCCTCAGTAATAGAGCTACAAAGACACAAAGTCTTCCAGCAACCTGAAGGGGATTCCTCCTCAGTTAAGCCTCCAGATGAGAATGCAGCCCAGCTAAGACTTGACTACATCCTGTAAGACCCTGAGCAGAGGATTCCGTTAACCCATGCCCAGCCTCCTGACCCATATAATTGTGTTAGTATTATTAACTGTGAGATAATTAGTGTGTGTTGTTTTAGGCTGCTGTGGCAACATTATACTTGTGATAATCTCTACTTGTGATCATTGATTATTGTGATGATAACAACTGCATTCATTTTCTGTTAGGACTTTACCTTCTGGAGGCTACATTCTTAGGCCTCTGCTAACCCTCACCCTTGCTGGTTGCATGCCCCTCCTGGCGAGTTCTGTGTACATCCTATCTATTCCCTGGAGAAGGCCCCGTAAGGCTCTCCCGTCACCCTTTACTTAGAGGTGATAAATGAAACTGTGGGGATCAGTGAGATCATATGAGAAAGAGCAGGAAAGGAAAGAACAGAACAAGGACCAAACCCTGGGGAATGTTCCTATTTAGAGGCAACTGATCCAAATTGCGATGTGTTATAAATATAAAATATACACCCAATCTTAGAGACTTAGTATGAAAGGAAATATGCAAATACATCCATGTGAAATATACCATTAATATTTTTACAAGGATTACTTATTGAAAGAGTAATATTTTGATTGTGTTAGCTTAAATAAAATACATGATTAGATTTAATTCACCTGTTTCTTTTTACCGTTTCAATATGACTGTTAGAAATTTAAAATTACTTATATGGCCCTTTCTGAGGTTTACATTGTATTTCTATTAGATCTGTCACTAGATACTTTGGAATTCTTTTCTGGTGCCAGGTACTGTGCTAAAGATTTATGATACTATGTCCTCTGATCCTCATGGTGACCCTCTATCATTTCTATTTTACAAATAAGAAAGCTGAGGTTTGGAGAACTTAAGTGACTTTCCCAAGAAGGCACTAGAAGTTCATCAAGAGACAGAAGTTCAAAATCTAGTCTGTTGGACTCAGAATCCCTCTCTGGTAACCACTATGCTCTGCTGACTCCTTAGATGAATGAATGAGGTAAGATGTGAATGAGTGAGCGTGTATGTTTCTGATGCGATGAGACGTGGAATGATTCCAGCTCTTGCTACCAGACTCCGCAGGCAAAGGCAAGCCCTGTTGCAGACACGGCACCCCAGGCTTCCTCCCTCCCACCTCCCCCACGTAAAACTGCCACACAGCCTCCCTGGGGAATCCCTGTGTCTGCAGTCACTGAACTGACCCTCATTCCAGATCTCCCCCAACCCGACCTCTGCTCCCATCAAGTGAGCCCAGCTTTGCAGAACTACAAGGTGACATCGGATGGCATCTGACATTGAGCTCAGGCCTGGCACTTGGGAGAGGGTAGTTCTACAGACATTCCTGTGGCACACACTCCCACTCCTTGCCCTGCGTGGCAGGGAAGAGCAGATGCCCACTGCACCGAGCAGCCATGCCTACCAGTCCCGGCCTTCCCAAGAGGGAGGCAGCTTCCTGTAAGCCCACAGGGATGGTACTCACACATGTGGGTGCAGGGCTGAACCCCCGGGGAGGTGGACTGATTCATGCCCATCCGCTTTCTCCCACCTCCCTGAAATCCAGAGCCAGGAAATGACTTCCCAGATCCCTTAACTGATAAGTGGCAAACTCTAGATTCTAATCTGTATCTGTTTAACTGCAGAACGTGTTATGTTTTCCATAACCCATGCTGCCTCCCGTGTGCATCATCCATGACTTACTTCTCTAAACCTCAGTTTCCTCGTCAGTAAATCGGGATGGTGATAATCGGACTGCTGGGAGGATTCACTGGGATAATGCACATAAGGAGCTCAGTACAGGCCCTGACATAGCAGACACCCTGGAAACCAGTGCAATTATCATCATCAGGATCACCACTGTCACTATGGCGGCCCCTCCCCCGGTGTCTGCGGGGACACTGGGGACACCACTGGCAGTTGAGAGGATCTCCTTCAAGCCTTCTGGTGCGGCCCAAGGATGCCGTTCTGGACAGTCCGACTCAAGATTAACACGCAGGGGATGAGCACAGTGTTCGTCCTCCCTGGAGGCCCTGCCGGGGCCACATCAGCCATGACCTCCCGAGTCCCCCAGGCCCTGAGACCGTGGGTAAGCTGGCATCAGCAGCTTCATGGACATTCATGACTGCTGCTTCTCCAGCCCCATGGATGTGGTGGCCACCCAGCCTGCCTCAATGGGGCTGCTCCAGGACAGGGAGGTCTGCAGACCCCTGGAAGCAGTGCACCTGTCTCGGGCTTTTCTCCTGACCCCATCGCTTCAGCTTTGGAGTGATGCCACATATCTGACGTCCTTTCTATCATGCGCATGGGTGGGAGCAGGGCCGCCAGCTTCCAGCAGCTCCGGGAGATGCTGGTGTGAAATGCGGTGTGAAAGCGGGGAGGCTGATTGCTCCTTTGCCTTTTCCAGAAGCTCTGGGCAGGCCATGCGGGATGCACACAGGCCCTCAGCAGGACAGCTAGGCTTTACTCTGCGGGCTGAGTGAGGAAGCCTCTCTCCAGGGTCTCAACTCCAACTCTCCTCCCCTTCCTGCCCAGCTCCTCCTGGGCCCTGGGGAGCCCTGGAGGGCTGGGGCTAAGACCTGCTCCTGGAGGTCCTCCAAAGAGGGGAGTCTACTGTTCACAGAGATGCTGAGGACTCTTTTCCAGAGGATTTGGATGGGTTGGAGGCAGACAGCATAATTCGCCAAATAAACCAGAACTCGATACTCCTATCAGCCCAGGAGACAAATATTTATACTATTTATATCACTGACACTCCCTAGGGAAGTTGATCTGTATAGAACCACACGCTGCTTAGGAGGTAAAAAAGATTTTAAAGTTCCTGAGTGTCACTTTCATGGTTTAGCAATGCTTGTGTCTTCCCCAGTCAGGGATGGAGTGGCAGTGCGGGGGGGGGGGGGAGGGGGGAAGGGCAGAATGGGGATGGTTGGAGCATGGATGCAGAGATGGACTCCCTGGGGACTTTCCAATGGTAAACTGTGCAGTGAGAAGTGACCCAGCTTGAAAGAAGGTGGGGAATGTGGCCCAGCGTTCTCTACCCCTCATTAGACCTCTCACAGCACAGACAGGGTAAACCATCCATCCAAGGTTGCACAGCTCTAAGTCAGTCTTGGCATCTGACTCCACATCTTAGCTCCCAGGTACCCATCCTGACCCAGGCCTTGTCTGCCTCTAACTCTCTCCTCAACCAGACTCCAGGCCTGGCCCAGCCAGACTCCAGCCATGCCAGGCCCCACTCTGGCCACACTGACTGCCTCCGGATGCTCTGGGCCTGCTGCCTGGCCCTCTGGCATGGCCCCAGGCTTCACTGCCAATAGCACCAATGTGTCTGCTGCAGGAAGGTCTTCAAGCCAGGCAGGAAGTGGATCCAAAGGAGGGAGCAGAGGAGCCAGCAAGGAGGGGGGCATCCCTTCCCCCTGGGAGGCTGGCCAAGGGGGCTGCAGGGCAAAGGAGATGGGGTCTGAAATGCTTTGAGGAGTCAGCAAGGAGGCTGAAGAAAAGACTCATTATTCACACATTCATTCAGGCCTTCTATCACCCCACCAACACCAACTGAGATCAAACCAGTCAATCCGAAAGGAAATCAACCCTCAGTATTCATTGGAAGGACTGATGCTGTAGCTGAAGCTCCAATACTTTGGCTACCTGATGTGAAGAGCCAGCTCATTTGAAAAGACCCTGATGCTGGGAAAGATTGAAGGTGGGAGGAGAAGGGGATGACAGAGGATGAGATGGTTGGATGGCATCACCGAGTCGATGGACATGAGTTTGAGCAAACTCTGGGAGATAGTGAAGGACAGGGAAGCCTGGCGTGTGGCAGTCCATGGTGTCACAAAGAGTCGAACTTAGCTACTGAACAACTGCCCCAGGCCCTGAATGGGGTCAGGTTGAATGAGACAACTTCCTGCCCCAGGGCTCCCAGGTCAGTAGAGGAGGCAGCTGTGAGAAATGCAGTGAGGAAGTGGGGAAAGGCTTGGCTGCCTGAAGACAGCTACCCTCTGAGCCGGCTGCATGCAGTCAACTGAGCTCCAGGGAGCTGGAGGGAGGCCCTAGAGGGACGGCCGTGCTCCCTGCTCTCGGGAACTTGGGACCTGGCTGGGGAGATAGGACTTCTGCTTTGGAAGAACCTGAGTTCCCAGGATGCCGGAGCCCAGGGCGGATGCTCCAGTCAGAGGCACACAGACCAAGTTCCTCTCTAGCTCAAGGAGGGGGAGTGACACGGGCAGACCTCAAGGAAAAGGCTGGGTCTTTTATAGGAGGAAAACTTAGACCAGCCGAGAGGAGCAAAAAGAGAAGGGATGGCTTAGAAATAGGGGCTGCTGCAGTTTTAGCAGGAACTGCCCCCTACCTGCCCATGGCCTCTGGTCCCCTTCCTCTGCCCCACCCCCTGCAGAGCTGACAGCCCTGAGCACAGGCTGGGACACTGTAAACACACATCATTCATTTGCCAACCTTAAGGGAGGCTTGGAAGTCTTCCTTTGTGTGTGGGTTTTCATCAAGAAGTAATCTTTACAACCACAAAAAGTGTCCAGTAACACTTCTCTCCCTTGGCAAACATCTCCTGGTATATCAAAGGCTCACATACACAGTGTGGAGGCTCATGGGGACAGGAGCTGGAGAGAGCTTTACAGCAGCCCACAGGAGCCGTCTGAGGGTCACATGGGCTCACTCAAATCTCACGTGGCTACCGGAACTGATAACTGGCCTGCAGGAGAGATTCTTCCCACGTGTGTTCATTCTGCCTCTCTTTTGGAAACACCTCTGGGCCAGGCACTGGGCTGGGCACAGGAGACACAGACATCACCAGATCACGTTGCTTGTCCCTGAGGAGGTGGTTTTGCCTGCTATTTTAAGTGCTTTGTATATTGTAACTCATTTAACCCCTGCAAAAGCCCCGGAAGGTACTCTGACTCTCCCCATTTTACAGATGAGAAAACTGAGCCCCAAGACAGTTTAAGTAACTTGCCCAAGGTCACAAGGCTGGTCAGTGGCAGAGCCGCTTTGCTTGAATGTTTCATTTATTGGACTGTGAGCATCTCAAGGTCAGGGCTGACGGTTGCTCCTCTTGGCACAGGACTCAGCATAAAGGAGTTCTCAGAAAAATGCTGGCAAATATATAAGCATGAACATGAAAGCCAGAAGAGAACATAGGTCCACCTTAGACTCTAACTTCTACCTTGCACAGTGATGCCACCAAGGCAGAGAGCAGAGGAGCTTCTCTAAGGAGTGACCTTCTTAGGACCAGTCTCCTGGCCCCTTGCACACCGGCGTGTGTGGGTGTTTTCTATCTGTGAGTGCCCCGTAGGAGGAGGCATTCTATAGATAAAGCAGCCATTGTGAGCCAGATAAGACATCAGCTACCTGATGTGTCCACCCAGCTGACCTCTCCAGGGAGAAGGGAGCCGGATTGACACAGCTCAGGGAACTCTGAGCCTGGGTGCTTTCCACTGTACAGAGCTCCACTCAGCCTGCCTCTTGCTGGGCAAGCTTCACCTCTCCCTTCAGGAGCCTGGCACAAGTCTAGGTGCAGGAAGGAAGCTCCAAGAGGTCCACCCCCATCACCAGAGGACATGGCTTACAAAGACAAGTGGCTTACACCCAGACCAGTTCTGCAAGGGGCAGTAGATCCAGGGATGCACTTCACATGGACTAGAGTCACCTTACTGTCTCCATCAAGGGCTTCTGATGGTTTGGGGGTCATGCGCCCAATAGCACTATTGTCTGTCCCTCTCCATTTTTCTTACCTAGCTCTATTCTTTGCGACACAAAGACCCATCAAATATTGTATTGAAGTGCTTGTCATGTATTTGTTCTATACTCTTAGATTTATTTATATTTTATATAAATTTACGTTTTATATTCCTGGATTAGAACAACAACACACTATTCACTGCCATATTCTAAATGCCTACAACAATGCCAGGTTCAAATTTAAAAAAAATAAATGAAAGAAACCGAAAACACAAGACATCAACAAAAGACAAAACCACATGATCATCTCAATAGCTGCAGAAAAAGCATTAGATGAAATTCAACATCCATTCATGTTAAAAAATCTTACCAAAGTGGGTATAGAGGGAACAGATCTCAACATAATAAAAGCTATTTATGACAAACTCATGTCAGCATAATACTCATAAGTGAAAAGCTGAAAGCGTTCCTGCTAAAATCTTGAACAAGACAAGGATACCCTCTCTTAACCACTTCCCGTCAATATAGCATTGGAAGTCAATTAGATAAGAAAAAGAAGTGAACACTTTACAAGCTGGAAGGGAGGAGGTAAAACTGTCGTTATATGCAGATGTGTGTGCACCAGTTCAGTTCAGTTCAGTCACTCAGTGGTGTCTGACTCTTTGCGACCCCATAAGCCGCAGCACGCCAGACCTCCCTGTCCATCACCAACTCCTGGAGTCCACCCAAACCCATGTCCATTGAGTTGGTGATGCCATCTAACCACCTCATTCTCTGTCGTCCCCTTCTCCTCCTGCCCTCAATCTTTCCCAGCATCAGGGTCTTTTCCGATGAGTCAGCTCTTCGCATCAGGTGGCCAAAGTACTGGAGTTTCATCTTCAACATCAGTCCTTCCAATGAACACCCAGGACTGATCTCCCTTAGGATGGACTAGTTGAATCTCCTTGCAGTCCAAGGGACTCTCAAGAGTCTCCTCCAACACCACAGTTCAAAAGCATCAATTCTTCGGTGCTCAGCTTTCTTTATAGTCCAACTCTCACATCCATACATGACCACTGGAAAAAACCATAGCCTTGACTAGATGGACTTTTGTTGGCAAAGTAATGTCTCTGCTTTTTAATATGCTGTCTAGGTTGGTCACCGGAGAAGGCAATGGCAAGCCACTCCAGTACTCTTGCCTAGAAAATCCCATGGACAGAGGAGCCTGGTGGGCTACAGTCCATGGGGTCGCTACTAGTCGGACAAGACTGAGCAACTTCACTTTCACACGTTGGAGAAGGAAATGGCAACCCACTCCAGTGTTCTTGCCTGGAGAATCCCAGGGATGGTGGAGCCTAGTGGGCTGCAGTCCATGGGGTCACACAGAGTCGGACACGACTGAAGTGACTTAGCAGCAGCAGTAGCAGCAGGTTGGTCACAACTTTCCTTCCAAGAAGTAAGTGTCTTTTAATTTCATTGCTGCAAAGAGCCCCGAAAAATAAAGTCAGCCACTGTTTCTACTGTTTCCCCATCTATCTGCCATGAAGTGATGGGACTGGATGCCATGATCTTAGTTTTCTGAATGTTGAGCTTTAAGCCAACTTTTACACTCTCCTCTTTCACTTGCATCAAGAGGCTCTTTAGTTCCTCTTCACTTTCTGCCATAAGGGTGGTATCATCTGCATATCTCAGGTTATTGATATTTCTCCCGGCAATCTTGATTCCAGCTTGTGCTCCCACCAGCCCAGCGTTTCTCATGATGTACTCTGCATATAAGTTAAATAAGCAGGGTGACAATATACAGCCTTGACGTACTCCTTTTCCCATCTGGAACCAGTCTATTGTTCCATGTCCAGTTCTAACTGTTGCTTCCTGCATGCATGCGTGCTAAGTCACTTTTAGTCATGTCTGACTCTTTGTGACATTATGAACTATAGACCGCATGGCTCTTCTATCCATGGGGTTCTCCAGGCAAGAACACTGGAGTGTTGCCATGCTCTCCTCCAGGGGACCTTCCTGACCCAGGGATCGAACCCAGGTCTCTTATGTCTCATGCACTGGTGGGCAGGTTCTTTACCGCTAGTGCCACCTGGGAAGCCCATATGCAGATGACATGATACTATATAGAGAACAACCTTGGAGACTCCACACCCAGGCTACCAGAACTGATAAAGAATCCATCAGGGTGGTGGGGTGTAGGGTTAACACACAGGGATCTGCTGCCTTTCTTTACACCAACAATGAAACATCAGAAAGGGAAAGTAAAAAACAGTCACTTCCAAAATTGCATCAGAAAGTAAAATACTTAGGAAGACACCAAACCAAGATGGTGAAAGACTTACATGCTGATAAAGGAAACTGAAGGTGACTGCAAAGAATAGAAAGGTAGCCTGTGCTCCTGGATTGGAGGATTAATATTGTTAAAATAGCCACACTACCCAAATCAATCGACAGCTTTAATGTGACCCCTTCCACATTATTGTCTGGGATGGTAGTTAAAATGGATGTATAGAACTGTCAAAAACTCACAGACTTGAACGCATAAGACCTGTTCATTCTATTGTAAAAATTATACTTCAGTTAAAAGAGAAATAAAAGTGATGAAAAAAATGAATGAACCCCGTTGAGAATCTGAAGAAATTCAATTGATCTATGGACCCTCCCTCTCCTAAGAGTACACACACACACAGCTTCGTAAATATCTAAGGGCCATGGGTTACAGAATTCACCACAATGTCTGGTCATCTAGGTTCTTCCCCTGACAAAATTCCTGACAGCCAAAATCTGATTTACTCTAAGCAGAAACAATGCCACACAGGTGCCATCTTTAAAGGAGCCAGCTGAGGGCCTCCTCTCCCAGTGGGACAAGCACATTGTGAAGTCATGTGGATCTTCTTCTGATGCTCCACCATGGCCCCTGGGGACGTTCTCTCTATGCCTAGCCATGGCCCTGCCTAGTGGATACTGAAACGAGTCTGAGTTTTGCTTCCCTCCTCATAGGGAGAAATGCAGCTGGTGGAGCCCATTTACTCTCCACTGGCCCTGCTGCTGCCTTTAAGCATGGCTAATGAGTACGCTTGACCTCACACGCTCACCCCAGCAGCTCTGCAAATGTCACTCAAGATCCCGCCTGACATCCAAATGCAGAGGGCACAGTATTTTAAATTAAAAGTTATATCCTCTCATGTTCCATTTCTCTACTCTTCCAAAAACAACTTGTTGATCATTCTGGGCCCTTTGATGGCAAGCCAAGGGAGCAGGGTCACTTGCTCACCTGAGTAGAATGTACTAATTTAACTTTCAGAGGAAGCTCAGGCTGCAGATGGCCCAGGGTTTCTGCTGGTCATGGTGAAACGCAGAACAAAAGCATACCCGTCCTGATCAAGGGGGGCTTCCCAGGTGGCGCCAGTAGTAAAGAATCCACCTGCCAATGCAGGAGATTTGAGAGAATTGGGTTCCATCCCTGGGCTGGGAAGATCCCCTGGAAGAGGGCATGGCAACCCACTCCAGTACTCTTGCCCGAAGAATCCCATGAGCAGAGAGGACTGGCACACTACAGTCCATAGGGCTGCAAAGAGTTGGACATGACTGAAGTGACTTAGCACAGATGCACGCACATGACCAAGGGCTGTGACTGAGGTGTGGAGACATAAATAGGAGCTGGGGCAGGAGA